>NC_087152.1:10297500-10312500 GCF_035594125.1 Scylla paramamosain
GAGAGAGAGAGACACACAGAAAAAAAAGGCAATTTATTTTCTGTAGGCGTGAAATCCATCCGTTTCTTAACAAGAGTTGACACAGCCTGCCAGTGCCAGTATCAATACCTGACTGCCGCTCCATTAGGCCTATACGAGATGCCATGACCAATATAAGGACTGCCGTCTCATTTTTTTATGCCTCCCTCCCTCCCTCCCACCCACCCACCCTCCCTCGCTTGTACACCCGAAGTAGGGGAGGGGTGTCTTTATGTCTCATTCTTTTTCTATAGCCAAGGTCGGCATGTGATCAAGACACACTGTAGCAGCTGTAGAGGAGGGGAGGGAGGGGAATACAGAGAGAGAGAGAGAGAGAGAGAGAGAGAGAGAGAGAGAGAGAGAGAGAGAGAGAGAGAGAGAGAGAGAGAGAGAGAGAGAGAGAGAGAGAGAGAGAGAGAGAGAGAGAGAGAGAGAGAGAGAGAGAGAGAGAGAGAGAGAGAGAGAGAGAGAGAGAGAGAGAGAGAGAGAGAGAGAGAGAGAGAGAGAGAGATTATAGGAAAGAGTAACGGGAGGGAGAGGAAGAGATGTAAAGAGGTGGCTGATTGTGTTCTATGGAAGAGTAAGGATAGGAGGAGGAGAGGGAGGCATAGAAGAAGAAAAATAGAGGGAGAGAGGGGAGGAAGAAAGAAGGGGTGAAGAGTAAAGGAGAAAGAGGAAGAGATGTTGAGGTGGGGATAATTTTGCTGTAAGGGAGAGCAAGGAGAGGGAGAGGAAAGGAAGTACAGAAGTGCAGGAAATCGTAATGTGGGAGAGTAAGAGAGGAGTGTTGAATAACTTTGTTGCGTGGAAGAGTGAGAAAAGGATAGGGAGAGAAAGAAAATTAGAGCTGAGGTGAATAACGTGAGAGATTGTAAAGGAAGAGAGAAATAGAAGAGAGGTGGCAAAACTACGAACTGTAAGAGTGTGAAAGGGAAGGCAAGTAGAGGTAATTGAACAAATTGACACAAGTCGCCACGGCAAGGGGGTCATATGGTGGCGTGAGTAAGGAAGGAAAAGGTTGAGAGAAACAGATACCTAAGAACCGTCAAATGTTCCCATATGAACGACAGGTGGACGGTTCAACGCCCCTCGGAGGACAAGCAGCTGTTCCTCGACGCGCGGCACTGCAGGGGCGGCGGGGCGTCTTTGGCCGGGGGCGTGTTATCAGTGTGTTTCTGCTGCGGCGGGGGCGGGACTCCCTGTTGATACTTGGCGGGCCTCATGAGGGCGTGCTGTTCGCCTGCTGTTGCAAGTTGGTGCCACTCGCTCACCAGGTCAGTCACCCCGCCCGCACGCACCTCGTATATAGTTGTAAGGCATTTTTTTTAATAGCTTTAGATTGCTCAGTCGCACCTCATTCCTGCCGCGCTCCTCCCAGTCTGGTGGATCCTTGCCAGCGGTTTCCCGTAGCTCCGAGGCTTAGTCACACTTGAGGTATTTTGATATGTTGATCGCGCAGGAACGGAGGTGTCTTTGGGCCGCCTAGACGATCCTCTTCTGGTTTAGGTATTTTCGTGAGTCTGTAGGTGAGTTTGTAAGATAAGTAGGTCTGTGTGGGTTTCTTTAGTAATGCTCCAGTTTACTGCCTCGTCTCTCTTTTCGTTCCTTCTTAACGAACGGGAAGTGTAAAATGCTCGCCTCTCATTACTCAGGCAGGGACATATGATCCAATCCTTTGCAGCGGCGCATGACGTTAATCAGTCGCCCAATCAAATGAATAGGTAGGTATGTTTTATAAAGAGACTGCCACGTGTCGGTCTGGTGGCTTCTTGCAGCTTCCCTTATTTTCTTATGTTCTTATATGTTCTTAATCTCATCACACAACGTTCATCCTTTCTGAGGTGTATAAATAGAAGAACAGAGGGTAGTGTTTGAGTCATGTTGTAAAGTGGGTCTGTTTGTGTTCTAGTTACAATGCTACGCGTATCACATCCCATACCACGGTCTACTCTTAATAGCTGCAGAGGCTTCACGAGGTGTGATGGGAGGCCCGTCGTCACACCTCATCCCTGGGCGTTACTTGGCTCAGAACGACGCCAGATCGGGTGTGACGAATGACCCTTCACTGCATTGCCGAGTGAAAGGTTACTCGTCATTGCTGTTTCCTCCTAAGCTCGTCGTCCCCATCGCCCTGGCATGGCATCTTCTTCTATGCGACTTTATTGTTTTGGATGATTTGTGAGCGCTTCAAAACTAACCCGGTGTCTTATTTATGTACTTTTCTTCAGTTTATCGGCTGCTTAGCGCATCAGTCCGTAACTCAACGCGACAGAGACATACATCAACTTGATTTATTTGTCCTGTCTTGGTTACCCGCTACCCCTGCATCCCTACTCCTGCCGACCCCATCTTCCCCGCGTGTTACGTCACCGTCCACCATCGTGTTGGCCCTCGCTGCCTTGTCCACATCAAGATACATTTGCCTGTCACATGCTGTCAGAGCGATGAGATCCTGCTTAGGTACGTCTATGTTGAGTACTGGTTGTTAAGGGAATGTACTGGGGCGTGTGCGGCTGTTGCGAGGTGGGTATTGAGCAGTGACGGCGGCGCGTGTGAAGGTACGAGCGGAGCGGCAATGGGATGACTGTGGCTGGAACAAAGAGGACAGGAAGGAAGGGAGATAAGTGCTAATCTATCACGCAAAGAGTACTCACCTCGGAGGGGATGGCGGTGGTGGTAGGGGAGTAGACAGCGGTGGTGTTGGGGGAGGAGCAGGAGAGCTGTCTGGCACGGGGGTGGTGGGTGGTGGGGGCGGCGCCATAGCCTCCATCCTCCTGCTTGATGTGCCCCACCCCCGGCCCACCCTCGCCCGACCCACCTCCACTCATCATGCACACCTGCCGGGGAAGAAAAGGGGCTCGGTAAGGCACATGAAGAGCGCACGTATGCACACACACACACACACACACACACACACACACACACACACACACACACACACACACACACACACACACACACATACGTTCACGCTAATCATCATAAAATTTCTCAGTTACAGCGAACATCGAAAAAGTAAACACAAAATTAGACCCCGTTGCAAATCGTGTTTACGTACGTCTGTCTGGTGAGCTGTACGGACGAAGCTACAATTATTTATGACACAATATTTTAGCGCTAATATGCAAATTAGGCCGAGGTGCTCAAAGGCTTGTACCAAAACGAGACGCAATGAAGACGTAAACTTTCAACAGCACTCCACTCATAAAACGAGATTTGGTCCCAAGCACAGGCGGGTAAACATTTACTTTCCGCGGCGTGAGGATTGCCTGAGGGAGTGGGACAGGTGTCGGGGGCCATTAGGGGCGTGAGTGGCCCGGGCAGTGTTTGCAACTCGCCCTTTGTGTTCTGCGGAGTGAGAGTGGCAAGAGAGTGATAAGACAGACAGAGAGGTGGCCCCGGCAGCTTACTTGCAAAGCCTGCGGACGCCTCCCCCTCCCCCACCCTCTCTCTCTCTCTCTCTCTCTCTCTCTCTCTCTCTCTCTCTCTCTCTCTCTCTCTCTCTCTCTCTCTCTCCATTCCTTGCCGCTCTGTACATTTTTTTTAACTTCATCCCTGAGATGCTTGTACTATTTTGGTGTGTGTGTGTGTGTGTGTGTGTGTGTGTGTGTGTGTGTGTGTGTGTGTGTGTGTGTGTGTGTGTGTGCGTGCGTGCGTGCGTGCGTGCGTGCGTGCGTGCGTGCGTGCGTGCGTACGTACGTGCGTGCGTGCGTGCGTGCGTGTCAAGACTCCCTGTATTTTGCGTCTTTGCAAACCAACTTAAGTGGCGGTAATTCCTGAAACTCTTGCTGCGAGACGTTAACGAGAGAGAGAGAGAGAGAGAGAGAGAGAGAGAGAGAGAGAGAGAGAGAGAGAGAGAGAGAGAGAGAGAGAGAGAGAGAGAGAGAGAGAGAATATATATGAATCGAGGCAGTGTTCTAGGAAGAGCAATCGTATGTCGCGACGCACAGAAAAAGAAGGAAAGAGGAGTAAAATGAGAAAAGAAAACACCAAGAGTAAGAGAAGATTAGGTCACGGTGGAGAGAGAAGCTAGAAAAAAGCAGGAGGAAGAGGAAGAGGAAGAGAAGAAGGAGGAGGAGGAGGAGGAGGAGGAGGAGGAGGAGGAGGAGGAGGAGGAGGAGGAGGACAGGGACAAAAAGACCATCAGATAAAGGAATGAGTCTTTTTGAGGTACAATTGTATGATAATATTATGGCAGCGGTGACCTACCTGTCTTCCCTTCTTCCAGCCACCACCGCCACCTTCCCATCCTCACTTTTACACTCCTTACATCCCCGCCAACCACCCGCACCACCTCGCTGCACGTCCACCTCTCGCCTTCCATACTTATCAACACCAAGGCACATCTGTTCACGTCACTTAAGCACTTGTAAACGCTCTGCTGCATGTGTTACCAATAGGCAGGTAATGTATCATAGCCTTTTCACTGCCTGATTTTTTTTTTTAGCTGTAATCACCTTTAACTTTCGATATCTTGATTTTATTTACTTTTTAGACAAGAAAAGAGAAGTTTAACATCATTTTTTTTCCAGTTTGTTTTAAGTTAGTCATTTTTACAGTGCTATAAATGCTAAAGGACGGCTGTAGGAGTGGATGGGTCAGTACTCCTCAAAGCCTCGCCTCACCATCTCGTACTTGCCGTCGGTGAATTAAATAGTCGTGGTGTGTGCTGAGAGAGAAGCAACGTACTTTTCTTCCGCGTCACTGTTTATATGTGCGTCACCATCCATTCTTATCCCCTTCTCTTCTTCGCCCTCGACCTTTTCGCTTTCATTCTGTGCCTCCATGCCATCTTTTTCTGTTCTATTCCTCCTCCTCCTCCTCCTCTTCTTCTTCCTCCTTCTTCGCATCCTCCTCCTCCAACACAAGGCACATCGTAACTTCAGGAAATTCTTATATATTTACCTTCTGGCACCTGCTCTTGCCTTCTTCCACACTTGAGCAATTATCATCCACCTGTTTCAGTGTTGGGCCTCCATTTCTCTTTCTACAGCTTCCCCCCGCCCCTCTCTCTCTCTCTCTCTCTCTCTCTCTCTCTCTCTCTCTCTCTCTCTCTCTCTCTCTGTGGCACACACATGAGCCATTGAAAACATTTGCTCACAAACATCCGCACTTATCATACAGGTACATCGCCCTCTCTCTCTCTCTCTCTCTCTCTCTCTCTCTCTCTCTCTCTCTCTCTCTCTCTCTCTCTCTCTCTCTCTCTCTCTCTCTCTCAGCTTTATTATTCCCGCTGCTGTCCTCTACTACATCCTACGTTTAGTAATAAGGAAAAAGATTTTGTTGTTGTTGTTTTTGCTTCTCTAGAGGGAAAAGAATTGTTGGGTCAAGATGGTGGGAAAGTTTTCACCATTATCCTCATGCGTATGAATAATTTGCCTTTCTCACTCTTCCTCTCCCTCATTCTTATCGCCTTTCCTCCTCCTCCTCCTCCTCCTCCTCCTCCTTTCCTTTTTTTTTCTTTTTTTCCTTCTCCTCCCTCTCCTCCTCTCCTCTCCCTCTCTATTATGCCTTTCTCACGTTCCGAGTTACTTTGTGCCGCCATAATTTCTTCGCCACTTCCCTCCTCCTTTTCTCCCCTCCTTCAAGCCGTCACGCCTTTGGTAATGTCTTCCCCTCATGTTTCCCCTCACGTCTTAAGTTACATACAGTCTTAATAGAAGTGTTTCCATGTTTTTTTTTTTTTTTTCTCTCTCTCTCCTCCTCCTCCTCCATGTCCTAGCATTCGCCGTGTCTTCCTCGTCTTTCCCTCGTGCTTCACTTAGGTTCCGTCTCAGTGTTTTTCTTCCTTTCCTCCTCACCTTTTTTCTCCGCCTTGGTCCCACGCCCTCCCCATCCCCTCCCCCTCCTCCCCCGCACGGACGTTTTTCTCCCACAAGTGAACCCCGCATGGAGTCTTCCGTGGAGTTATGCGACGGCGTAAAGAAAAGCAGAGGGAGAGGACGGGGTGTGGGAGAGGGAGGGTAAGAGGGAGGGACATAAGATATTACTGTTGTCCGGTGCGTCCTCCTCATGACCGCCAGGCAGGAGGTGTGTGGTGGCGGGAGGGGCGAGGGACTGCAGTGGGGGGACGGAAAAATCTTGTGAGGGTGGGGATGGATGGATGGCTCTGGGGAGGGAGGGAGGGAGGACTCCAGCTGGTGTTCTCACTGACTCCCATTGGCTGCTGCGGGGTAGTCTTTGTAAAGGGAGTCTCAGAGGTGAGGGAATGACTCTTGTGTTGGGGACATGAGGGAGGCGAAGAGAGGGACGGCTGGCCGCGGGAACTCGTGATTGTCCTGCCATACGGAGTGGTGTTCGTGCTTGTGGTTTTCACGTGAGTTCCTGTAATTCGTGTCAGCGAGACTTGTCGCGACGGTCCGCAAGAACCCTCCCGTCCACCTTGGTGGAGGGGCGGCCTTCTCTTGGCTCGTAGCTTTCATTTGGGGTGGTCTTGTCCCTGCCGCGCTTCCCCGTCACGAGAGGGTGAAGCAGAAACCCGCTGAGGAAGCAAGCAAATCCCTGTCAAGGTGGCGGCGGGCCCGGCGAGGCCTGGTCAGCACGAGTGTAATTCACATATTCGTTTCGCCAGCGGCAGTGAGGGAGGAGGGAGCCATAAGGGCCGCTGACGGCAGGGGTCGATGCCTTCCGGCAGAGTCCCTCCTCGCCACTCGGGCACTCCCCACTGAAAATATTGATAAGATTTTACAATTTTCGGGCAAGTCAGCAATTACAGAGAGGTAGATATGTGCGAACAGAGGGTAACCTAATGACGTGGGAAGATGTCGCGCAGCAGTATTGCCTCGCGGCATATGCCTGTGATCACCTTCACCTGTCGCTGGGACACTCAAGTGACGCACTTCGTACGAATGTATTTGGAAGGAAGTTGTGTTTCTTCGCGGTCTCACAAGCCTCATGTATTGACTGTGCAAGCTTTTCTTCTGGTGATACGACAAAGATATTGTCAGAGTCTAAACCTAAAATTGTGTTCTGCCCAGGCCTCGGGGAGCTGCGCGTCCCCAATGGGAGGGTTGAGGAAGCTCCCTCAGGCTGGTTCTTCTAGTTGGTCTTTTGGGGTTCCCGAGTGACTCTGTGGCGGCCATTCGGAGCCCGCAGCACCAAAGCGCTGCTCAAGGGCTTTCGGGCCTGTTCAGGCATTACTAAAGTTAAATTTACAGTATTAACGTTGTTCAGACAGACCGCAGAAGAAAAAAAAGTTGTGGTCATCTGGTCAGGGGAGGATGCTGGATTCGGTCAGAGGACGGTGTGGTAGCGAGTCTGGGCGAGGCACCAGGTGAACCAGCGATGCCGGATTATCGTAACCTTTATTGCCATGTTACTTTGAATGCTGAAATGAACTTGGCAGCTGTTGAATTTATAACATGCATTACACACACCTATAAAATAAGGTAGTTGAACCAAACCAAAGTTGATTACATATCTTAACCTGAAAAAGTTGTCATGGTTAAAAGCCTCCTGCCTGCTGGCGGCCATTGAATGGGCGAGACGGTGGGCTGAGGCTGTCGTGCCTGCCATCCCTAAGGAACAGCTCTTCAATAACTTCTTGGTGTGTTTGCAAGATACGGCTTACAGCGTCGCGGCGTTGAAGGCAGCCTATAGGTCTTTACGAGACTCATCGTCGGTTTGTCACAGAATAAGTTTATGAAGTTTAAATCCTTAGTAATGTCAGTGATGAAGCGCCCTGACGATGCTGATCTGCCTGTCTTCACACAAGCATTCTGGCTACGTTCCACAAAATTCAGTTACTGATAAAAACTATTACGTATAGCTAAAAATACCATTCTAGGATGACTTCTGATTGTTGGTGGCTGAGACAGGGCGGCCTGCGGCTGGATAGCGGCTGAGACAGGACTGGCTGGTTGGCGGCGGGACGGGGCGGCTGTGGCTAGCTGGCGACTTTGATAAGACTGTCTGGTTGGCGGCTGGGACTGAGCGAAATGATGGTGGTTGGCTGGCTGGCTGGCTGGCTGGTTGGCTTGTTGACTGGCTGGTTGGCTTATTGGTTGGCAGGACAAGCGCGTGGAATGAGGCTGGGTGACCTTTGACCCTTAGCTGGTGCGGAGAAACCCTTTAGCCTGACGAGACCGGCGTGTGTATGTGTGGACGTGACCTGCCCGTCCTCTCCAGCGGACGTCAGGGACAGGTTGCTCTGTGGCGCGGCGGCATCCAGAGAGCACTGCCTGTAGAGAGCGACATGGTCGGGCGCCACACCACCGCGAGGCCATAAAGTGATATTGACAGGGCCGTCCGTAAGCTGTCGGCGAACGGAAGACGCGGGACCCTTCTTAACTTGACCCGCCTTCGAGGTTCCGCCTCCAGCCCTACTGAAGGAGGGCTCAAGTCAGCGCGGCGCCGCACCATCACACCGATCCCCACGAATATCCACTGGCTGCCGGCGGCGGACTACATTAAGGAGCGATAACCTATGCTTGATGAGTCTGTCGCTAATGAGCATTCCGCTGCGTCCTCTAATTACGCCTGATATACTAGGCCGTTAGGATGCAGCTGTTAAGTGGCTGTAATTCACTTGTACTACAAATGAATTTTTACAGCTGTTGTGCAGGGCTGGGTGGAGTTAATTCTGTCGATGGCAGAGCTTAACTTTTTCCCCAGTGTGAGTGTGGTCGCGCCGCCAAGTGATGTATAGCGCTTGAAAGTCGCCTCATTCTTCTCACGGGGCTGGCGGGGAAGTTTGAGAGCAATTTTTCATCAGGAGTTTTCCCTGTCCACCACATATATACTACTGCTACCCCCACTTCTCTCACTCCCACAAACGACTCGCACAGAGTTGGTTCTTCCTCCCCTCCTTTTGGTTGACACTTGTGCCCATCAGTCGTTTGTTGTCTGTGTAAACTACCACGGCTTTTACTACTACTACGCTACTACTACAACTACTACTACTACTACTACTACTACTACTACTACTACTACTACTACTCTCTCTCTCTCTCTCTCTCTCTCTCTCTCTCTCTCTCTCTCTCTCTCTCTCTCTCTCTCTCTCTCTGTTGTTCACTCTCTCCGTCGCTCACTCTCCCTGGCTCACTCTCTCCCGGCACTCACAACCCTCTCATTACCCTTGATTATTACGACGCACTCTCTTCATAAAATTTCTCTCTGTGTTGGGAATTCCTTCCAGGGATGCTTTTTTACAATTTTATTTATTTATTTTTTTTTTATCATTTCTTGAATTCGATTTTTCTTTCGTAATAAACGATGCCTTTCACATCGCCGTGTCTGAATTTTTTCCTACTCTCTCTCTCTCTCTCTCTCTCTCTCTCTCTCTCTCTCTCTCTCTCTCTCTCTCTCTCTCTCTCTCTCTCTCTCTCTCTCTCTCCAAATGTTGATCTCCATGGTTATTTTTATCATCGTTCTGTTATTGGTGACCTGGTTGGTAGCGGAAGACATGCACTCGTTTACAGTTTCTGGGAGTTGTTGTGGTGGGAGAGGAGAGCTTGTCTTGTTTGCCCTTCCTCGCCCTGTGGACCGTGGCTGGCACCGCCGTATTGTATTACACAGCCTTGTTATTCTTTTAGGTATTAGCGTCAGAGTGGGCCATTCGAGAAGATGAAAAAGGGGACGGAGGGACGTACGCCTGGGGAAGGAAGAGAACATCTGGTCCCACGATGGCTGACCAAAAGCCTCGAGAAGGACGAGTCCTCTTCCTTATCAGCGTGTGAGGGATTCTATGTCTCCTTTTCAAGGTTAATGAGGTCTTTTGTGTCAGTATTACTAGGATCCTTTTAAATAGTTCAGTAACAGCTGACGTGATGGCATGGGAGGAGCGGAGATCACAGCTTCGAGGTGACTAGAGCCCCGCGAGTTCCATCGCTGCGGCATCAGGAGGGAAGGCGTCCGCACGTAGTAACAGCGGCCAGGAAATGCCGTTCTTGACCCCGTCAGGACACACAATTTCCAGGAACTCCTGTCTCGTCTGGTGTTCCCTCCCCCCACGCCCTTACTCGGCGAGCCCGCAGCTTCGTCCTTTTCTTCCTACGCACATGCTCATACGCCGCCCCCGCCACCAGCCAAGGCACCCCGGGAGGCCCTGGGCCTGAGCCATTAACATGCTCCGCCAAAGGCTCACTACATCCCATCACCTCAGCTGCAAAATATAGCTACGAATAAGCAACCATCGCGAGATCGCCAGACAAGAGGCCGACGCGAGACTGGGAACCATAAATCTGTGCCCGAGTGAAGGATGCGAGGCGCAGTGCAAATAGCGCCGGTGAGGCTCACTTTCATGTCGGCTTCGAGACTTCTTCCTGAGACACTCCAGCTCAGCTCCCCGGGTAAGCGTGCCTCCCTGCGATACCCTCCCGACAGCAGCCTGCCGAGGAGCTGCCTGCCTGCCTGCCTGCCGGGCTTCGCCTCAGCCCGGCACCCGCTGATCCTCGTCAACCACACTCTTTTTGGTCTAATGGATGTGAGTAGTTCAGGAAAAACCGAGCCATTTTATGAGAGCAGGTGCAAAAACCGGAGGCTGCTCAGGACGACTCGACGTGGAGCGTGTACTGGATTCTACATAACCACCACCACCACCACTGCCACCGCCACTATCAGAATCTCATGTTCCACCACCACCACCACCACCACCACCACCACCACCGCCAGAGCCTGCACCCCGCCGGCTACTCCCTCGCCGCTGGGTGTAGACGGAATTAGTGGAGTTACGCCCCTTGACGTCTCTGAAGCGATGATACCACGGCTCTCTCTCTCTCTCTCTCTCTCTCTCTCTCTCTCTCTCTCTCTCTCTCTCTCTCTCTCTCTCTCTCTCTCTCTCTCCTACTCACTCTCCTGAAAGGTCGACAGTCAACACGGGACTCAACACACCCTCATCGTATCTTTGTAGTTTTATTTGATGTTGAAATTTCCCTGACAATCTCAGCCACTTTTACTTTCCTTTCATCTCCCTCATCGGTATGGCGGGAGAACTTTCATTGTCACTGGAACTCTGCAAAGAGTGCACTACAGCAATTCCCTATCAACTGTCTATACGTAATTCCTTTCACATTCACAGCTAGAACTTCTTATAGCTATCAGAGTTCATGTACATCTGAAAATAAGAGATGTTTGGCACAGGAGCTGCCACGTGTAGCCTTTTTTTTTCTATGTTAGAGGGGTACTGGCCAAGGGCAAAAAGACGAAAAAAAAAAATGCCCACTGAGATGTCAGTCATAAAAGAAAGATCAAAAGAATCATCCAATATTCGAGAATAATTGTCTGGAAACCTCTTTCTTGAAAGAGTTCAAGTCATAGGATGGCTTCTTGTACCTTTCCTTATTTTCTAATGTTCCTATGTTCATATATCTCCTCATAGTCTCACCACAACTACACTGTCTTCACACAACGAGCCAAAAGTACACATCTCCCTCCTCCTTTACTCAAGAACACGACGTCGAGAGTCTGGCAGTTAGAGAGAAATATAGTCGATGTAGTGTTTCTCCTTTCTTGTATACACGTCGTGTTCTTTTATTTCTCTTTCTTTTTGTAGCATTACGTGCCGGTGCTTTCTCTCCCCGTCCACCCACCTTCTGCAGGCCTCTCGAGCTTTCGGTTGATTGGGTGGTAAACAGTTTTTGCTCCTGCTTGGGCCGTAAAAGTCCGGAGGAAGTTATTGCCATCGGTGAAGCCTCGAGGACGGCGCGATTTGCTATCAGGTCAGGTGCTTGTAGTCGGCGATTGTTGTGCTGGAGGGCGGAGGCTGGCGAGGAGCGAAAGGAAGTCAGGAGGAGGAGGAGGAGGAGGAGGAGGAGGAGAAGGAGGAGGAGTAAGGAGAGAAGAAGACCCAGAATCAGAAACAGAACAAGAATAAGGGAAAGAAGAGAAGGATGAGAGCAAGAGAATAAGGGAAAGGGCGGTGAGAGGGAGGAGGAAGAGGATAACGAGCAAGAGGAGTAAGGAGAGAAGATTCAGACTCAGAACCAGAAACAGAACAAGAACGGAAAGAAGACGAGGACAATGAAAGACGAGAAAGAGATGTAGAAGAAGGAGAAAAGAGAAACTATAAATATGAGTGAAGAGCAAAGTCTAGGGAATGAAAGAGGAAATTATACATCTCATCATCGTTACGCCCCAGATTATCACTCATCAGGCGCAGTGAATTGGTTCTTGTAGCGGTGCGTTGATCAGTCTCCCATTAGAGTTTCATCACGTCCAAATAATCCCCCGGCAAGATGTGAAGAAGCGGGATGAGAAAGAACACCCTGACTTTGATGGGAATATTGTTAAGTCCTCTTTCTCCTTCCCTCCCTTCCCTCCTCGCCGCTCTGCCTCCCTGCCTCCTCGCCTCCTCGCCCCACCGCCGCCACGAACAGTGAACAGGAAGGAAGATTTGCTCCGCTACTTAAGGTTAACTGGCATGGTTGCTTCGCTCTTTCGGTTTCAGCTGTGCTCTCTGTTGTTGCGTCTCGTGAATGACTGACGTTATGTTGTTGCTGCTGCTGCTGCTACTATTATTGTTATTACTACTGTTGCTGGTACTTTTAGTACTACTGCTGCTACAGCCACTATTAGTACAAGCTCTGGGACGGTCACGTGCAGGCCTAATGACTTAATGCAGTTTCCCATATTTTCTTACAATTTTGTTTTCTTACGTACTACTACTACTACTACTACTACTACTACTACTACTACTACTACTACTACTATTACTACTACTACTACTACTACTACTACTACTACTACTACCACTACTACTACTATATGTTAAAAGATCAGCAAATATTTCTGAAGTAAAATCATCACTTGCTTCCGATGATACATGAATGTTCTTGCTCCACTAACTCTTCTTCACTAAGAAAACATTAAGAGCAATTTTTTTTTTTTTTTCTGTGTTGTAAATAGAGCTTGTCACGTCTTTATTTTCTGCTTCTCTCTCTCTCTCTCTCTCTCTCTCTCTCTCTCTCTCTCTCTCTCTCTCTCTCTCTCTCTCTCTCTCTCTCTCTCATTAATTGTGACGAGAGGTCATGTCTAGCTCTCATTTTATTTCTTATTTCTTATTATTCAGCACTTGGCTGCAGAGCATTTCTACGTTTCACATTTCTCTTTGTTTTGCATCATGGCCTGGCGGGCTAAAAATAACACGGCGTTTATTCTGCCACATCTCCTGCTATCAGATAGATCGCTGTCTCTTAGTTATTGTAGCAGGCACACGGGCGCGCGGACGTTTCTGCTTATTTGTGTCTGCATCTATCGGCTTGATCGAAAATGTTGTGTTTGTTATTATCTTTATTGTTATTGTTGTTGCTGTTATTATTATTGTTATCATTATTATTATTATTATTATTATTATTATTATTATTATTATTATTGTTATTATTGTTATTATTATTACTATTATCATTATTATTATCATTATTATTATTATTATTATTATTATTATTATTATTACTGCTGTTGTTGTTATCGTGGATTGAAATCTTAGACCTTTCAGTTTTAAGCCGAGTAACAACAACAACAACAACAACAACATTAACATAAATTTAAACTACCAATTTTGCAGCTTGTTACAACGCTGCCTTTCAAGCCTGTAAAAAATAACATCCTTCTCTCTCTCTCTCTCTCTCTCTCTCTCTCTCTCTCTCTCTCTCTCTCTCTCTCTCTCTCTCTCTCTCCCAGCAATAAGATATCTATGTAAAGTAGCGTCGCGAAACTGATGCATGATGATTGGTGGACGGAGGATGAATGAGTACGCAGAACAAAGGGAACAAAGCCAAACTGTTTGTCGGCGTTGTCAGCAGCGGGCGTAACTCCCAGTCGGTCTAATGAGTATTCCATCATAGCAGCAGGGAGAAAAACGTGCCTTGCTGCCATGTGTGCTGCTGACCCGGGTGTTTATCGAAGCATTGTAACAATTTGCTTTTCCATTATAAAGTTTCATGACTAAAACAATATGGACGACTCAATTGTTACAAGGGAAAATCGGCGTGAGCAGAGTGTGACCTTGACACAAGGCCCTGGTTAGGCGCCGCTCGTCCTCTGAAAGTGAGAGGTAGACGGCAGGGAAACTTTCATTTTTTTCTATCCTTTATGATCCCCAAGTCCTTGAACAGCGGGGAAAGCGGCAAGTCTCAGCATCTCTTGGCGTCTACCAGGAAGGAAAAATAAAACTTATATAACGAATTGCCTTGAAACGAGTGTGTGTCCGTGGGTCAGGAGACAAAGAGGTGCAGGTGTTGTGGTGCACCTGTTTGGGGGAAGAGGGGGGAATCTAGGAAAGGTCTGGGTGCCGGAGCTGGCTGAGTGCCTCCAAGGCCTGTTTTTCCCGCCTGACTTAAGCATCTCGTCTCATCATTTTTACGTGTACAATTAGCTTATATAACACGTCTCGGCCACTTTAACTGTCTATTATGGCTTCAGCTTCGTGTCACTGGAAGCCTTCTGTGTCTAAATTAAAGCACACAAAAATCTGTCTTACTTTGAACTTCTCTAAATTTGGTTATTTAGACTCAGACTCCGTCTGTTTCCGTGTCTAAATCAACGCCCACATGAACCATGTTTTAGTTTATACTCCTCCAGACCATAACAAATTCATTCCGTCTGAATTATTATATTCTACGAGTCACACTTTTAACTGGCCTTGTTTTGTCTGCGGACAGTCTAGGTTTAGCCCTTCCTCCCCTCAGCTGACGGAGGGCGGTGCGAGTGAGGCTTGGAAACTAACGTGTCAACAAGTGGATGTCATCACCATAATAAGAAGATCCGTGTGTCTGTGTCTGTCACTCGTGCGATCTTTTGTTGTTTCTCATTAATTTATTTTATTTACTAATCGTTTACCTCCTTTGCCAGTATCAAAGAATCTCACATCCCATTCACTCCACTCCTTCCCACCCACCGCCACCACCATGCTGCCTCTAGTCACAAGTCTATATTTTACTCCCACCCACATGCATGTGCACATCACCACACGGCCTGTCACTCCCCACGTGCTGCCCAGCCTCCCTCGTGCCTTCCCTGCACTGCCTCACACCCACACGCTTCGGC
>NC_087152.1:10315000-10322500 GCF_035594125.1 Scylla paramamosain
GTATTCATAAGTTTTTTTCCATTGGTGATGCAGAATCATGGCTCAACTACCACTAGAATAATAAAAGCCCTCTCGAGAATCCCAATTACCTCTATTGAAGCACGTTAAATATAGGAAGCATGACGAGGAAATGTTTTAAGAATACGATCACGTCCTCCGCAGACTCCATAAACACACCAAGAACACACAGACGCAGTTAATTTCTTCAGATCACCAAGTACGAGTGGGTGTCGTACCTCGGTGCGCTGCGTCACAAATACCGCCGCCCAAGCACTCCATCCTGCAGGAATAAGAATGTCAGGGCGATCTGCTTGTGTTGTGTTCATCTCGTTTGTTGAAGATGAGAGTAATAGGAAGTGAGGCAGGTCAGTGCACCGTTTGTCAGCCTTCCACTGTGTCCTTGGTTTGATCTCACTCTCCTTTTCTTGTGCCACTGTCACTTTCCTTGCTTCGTTCTATCTTTGTTTTATTCTTTCTCCCATTTGTTCATCTTCTTGCGTCTTCTTCTCTATCCTGCTACTGTCCCTCTGGCTCCCTCCGACTAATGCCGCCGGTGTCGCCGCAGATCCCTGGACCTCAATATACAACCAATGAGGCTCCCACAACCCTCAATTTCATAGCCTTGACTAAATTTCGCTCCGCAGTGCCGACGACCCTTCCACCCCGTCCTCGCACAGACTCATCACAATGAGGGTGCTTCTGCATTCCGTTCTCAGTCATTCACCTTGCGTCGTAAAAGAAAGAAATGGAGAGAGGAAAAAAAAAAAGTGGTATAAGTAGACGCTGCCTCATGCTGTCCCTTCATCATAACCAAAGGGCCGACGTGACGCTGGCTGGTGTGTGGGTGTCGACACCTGCACCGTCACACACAACATACAATCAAAGTGAGGAAATGCTTGTCTCGTCGTAACTCTCTCAACTCACGGTGGGATTTGTTGGGTGTAAGAGAAACCGCGATAACAGCGAGCATTTCTTGTTGCCGAGGGAAGACGTTATTTTGCCTCCGCGTTCGGACTGTAGCACATTTACAACTGGCATGTATGATTTTTATTTGTTGAATAAAAGACAAGACGTCATTTATCATCAAAGCGAACCAGTTCTTAAAATACAAATAACAGCAAACCAAAATTAATGTCAAAGCCAAGTGATCATAACATTACGTATATGAAGAATGAGATGTGTTGCACGTTCTCTTTTTCGTGCTGAGCGAGTTTAGGAAGACTAAGGTCATATTTTCGTTATCGGTATCGATTCAGCTAACTTTTTTGCCTGCTTTCACCAGCCGCAGCCCGGGCTTTTACTTCATTATTTTTACGAGGCTGTTAGATTATTTGTGTGGTTAGAGAACTGAAGCTTCAGTAATCATATACTAAGATGCTCGTTTTCGGGTCAGATGGAACGTCGGTGAAAATATTTGCCTCAGGCGAACCAGTCATCGCAATTTTCAATTACATGATGACCCGCCAAACCATACACTGTTTACTTTTGTCTTCACTTATAAGGCACAGGGAGACTTGCTCTGTTGCGATGTTTTTGAGGGGCTCTGCTTCTTTATTTTTAATGATTCTGGTCTCCTTTCTGACAGCCAGCAAGAGATGCAAGAAGTCGAAAAGTCCCTTGGAGACCGTCACAAACAGCTGTCAGGCACACCTTCACGGCAGGCTGCTGTGGACTGAACCCTGAAAGCGATTCACTAACCTGCGCCTTCGTACAGCATCACACGTCAGCTCCAACTCAGAGCAGGATAAAGGTAATGGCAAGTATTTTGAAACGTTCTGTTCTCTCATAAGGATTTGTTTCAAATGCCACAGTGATCATTAATAAGGTTGCCGTGGGTTCTTTTATCTTTGATAAAGAATCCTTTTAAAACCAACTGTCAAATCATGAAAATACTCTTGGAATCCGTATTAATTTTCACTATAGTCTGTGAAAAGTAGTCCAGTAAGACGCCTGAGTGCTTGAGAATGCAGTCCAAAGTTATGATTCTTCGTTCTTGCTGTTCAATTCGGGGAAAAAAATGACAAGAACCAGTAAATGTATTGTTATTCTCTATATGTTGCGAGGGTGGAATAGTTAAAAGTGCTCGTCCTCCCCCTCAATTCCAGTGTCTCTCTCCAAGCGTTATGACGTAATCCGTGCAATCCAGCAGAGAGTAATGTAATTGAAGAGATAGTTGTAAAATGTTAGGATCATGATTTTACCGTCCGCCCTGCCCTGCCTTGCCGTCCGCGCTCCCACTTCTCGTTTTTAATTTTTGCATTTATAAGTGATGTTGAAAGCCTGTTATTTTATATTCATTTATTCAATACGAACACTTAAAGTTTTAGTGTAGGTTTATATCGGGGATGATGACTACTACTACTACTACTACTACTACTACTACTACTACTACTACTACTACTACTACTACTACTGCTGCTGCTGCTACTAATAGTACTACTGCTACTACTACTACTACCACTACTACTGACAGCATTTTTCCTTCTCATATTCTCCTACAATATCTCCTCACCTGCTGGATCTTCCTCGTTACCCTCACTTTGTCACTACTACTATCACTCTCCCCCTCTCGCACCCTCACCATCTTTTAACGACCATTCTCTCACCACCTCATCTTTTCCCCTTATCCACCACCACCATCACTACCTGCTCACACATCACCGCGCTGCGTCATCGCTAGGTGAGTGACAACCTGCGGGACGTGCCAGTCTGTTGGGAGCTCCTCGAAAGGTTTCCAAGAGGGCTGTTCTGTTCCCCTGTGTGACTCTTGCACGTGACGCGCCTCCAGCCCTTGGAAAGAGATTCAGGCATTTATAGTCTCTCTCTCTCTCTCTCTCTCTCTCTCTCTCTCTCTCTCTCTCTCTCTCTCTCTCTCTCTCTCTCTCTCTCGTTTTTTTTTTTTTTTTTCCCGGTCGTAGCGTCTCAGTGGCGGTGGATGGCGTCCTACAAAGTAGTGTTCTTGGCATGGCGAAAAGTTTCATCGAGTTTTATTATTACTATTCATTTCTGCATTACTGGTCGCGCAGGTTGTGGTGGTTTTACTTTTCTTGCGGCCTACTGTTAAGTGACTACAGCCTACCTTGTCAGTGGTTGAGTCGCCGCCTTCAGGAGAGTGAGGCGAGTGAAGGGTAGAGTATGAAGGGGGGACGGGCTGAGGGCGGAAGCCGACCAGTCACGTGCAGATGCATCTTCTCGCCTGACTGACAATACTTTTTTTTATCAATGAGGAGCGGCATCACATAACACGCCGCTTAGTGCAGCTCCCTGGGTCTCATTTGTCAGGTGTGGGGGCGTGGGGACTCACTGAGGTGTGGAAGGAAAGCATCCACGTAACAGTGGTTGGGTCACTAGTGTAACCAGACGGAGCTTCACGAGGCAGGCGGGTGGGAGGTGGCTGGCGTGCGTGTTCGCCCTTCGCCATCCCATTGTTTTCTATCCATTGGTCCAGTTAGCGCCGCCGTCACGCCGCCGCGACCACTGCCAAGAATACTCCCTCGCTCCCCACCCGCGGCCGCCACCCCTACCGCTGAATGTGTGAGTCTACATGGTGCTGCCCTTCGTAAAATATAAATCTCTAAGCAGAATGTGGTGAAGTACAAAAAGCAGCCTTCAGCTCAGAGGCTGATATGTGGCTGGAGTGGCCGGCAGGTATAACCTGGGTTTAGCCACAGACGAGACGGGAGGTGAAAAAAAAAAAAAAAAAAAAAAGGCGAAATGTGGTTCGAAGAAAGTAGTTTTTGTTGGCCTGCCGTGGCTTCTGCCTCCCTCAGAGTGCTCTCTCGTTGTTCCCACACCACCGCCACAGCAGCTCTCTGTCGCAGCTCCCACACGAATTTTCCCAGAGCAGCAGCGGCTTACTTCCCGGGAACTGTTTACCCTCCAAGTTAACTTGAGTGCTCGGCGATCCCACCGTGGCCAGCGGGCGTACGAGCCGGGCGATTGGCGGAGTAAGAAGACCGAAGCCCGGCCCGGCCCGGGACTGGCCAGGCTTAACTACTCGTGCATATCTGAACAGGTTCTCTCCACTTTTTCTTGCTCGGAACGGAGGATCAATTGAGTCTGGTTGGGCTTGGCAGGGTTAGGGGCAGTTCAGCGCGAGGGACACTTCGAAGGCACAGCTCATTCTCAAACTCGCATGAGAAATTTTCATAATGCGGCGCACATGCTTGGCAACCATGTGTATTTTTTCCCCAGGGAACATAATCGAGGGGATGCGACCTTCACTCGCCGGCAGGAAACACCTCCCTCCCGAAAGCCTGGAAATGGCTACTTCACATTAACACATTCCCGTAGCCTCTCTCGTGGTGCACGATGCCGCCCTCTGTTGTTCAGAGACACGTTGTGTTTAGAAATTAAAGGCGTCACAAATGGTGAAGGTGAAACGCTGCTCTGTGGAGAATCTTAACCCCACGTGTTACACGAAGCGTCTTTCGCTGATCACGACTCTTTGCGAGGCGAGGACATTTGATTGTGTGGGTGTGATGGCAGGAAAGGTCACCATTCAGCAGGTGCTGCAGTACATTTGCCTGTGGACGCACCCTCTCTGCCCGCCCCTGTGCACCACGCTGGTAATGCAGCCAATTACTCTCTGATAGTGGTACAGGACTGCGCTTCGGGCCACGCCGACTTGATTAAGTCACCATCGATAAACAATTAATAAATATGAGGTAAAATTATACTCTCTCTCTCTCTCTCTCTCTCTCTCTCTCTCTCTCTCTCTCTCTCTCTCTCTCTCTCTCTCTCTCTCTCTCTCTCTCTCTCCCCCCCTCATAGTGTGTGTGTGTGTGTGTGTGTGTGTGTGTGTGTGTGTGTGTGTGTGTGTGTGTGTGTGTGTGTGTGTGTGTGTGTGTGTGTGTGTGTGTGTGTGTGTGTGAGTGAAGCTGCTTGCATTAAGGATCAGAATTGCGTGTCCTCAGCGAGGTGATGTTTATTCGCACTCAGGCTTTCTTGTTTATGACGTTGAGAGAAGCAGCACGAATAACACGAACTTTCTTTTGTTTCCCCCCATTACATCATCAGCATGACGTTTTCCTGTGAATATTTTACTCAGACGAAACTCGATTGAAGCACGTAAGCCAACGCCAGGGAGGGGGAAAGAATGTTGCTGATCAAACTGCGAGAGTGACGGTCTGATGCAATCGAAGTAACGTTCAGATGATAACAGTAGAGTAACATAACGCATGCACTTGAAGAGAATGCACCCCTGCCGCGGAAGCTAATCACAAGCATGAATGGGAATTATTCAGATAACCTCAGCCTGTTAATTTCGAGACAGTGACTATTCATATCAGGGCAAAAATATGCCTTTTAAATCGCGGTCTACACATTGAAGGGATCAGTAATGAGATCAATGAATCTAAACCCAACCTAGCTTTATCCAGCTCTCGAATGAAAACGCTGATGTTACCCAAATAATATCTGCATGAATTACCGTAAAAATATTCCTGTTCGTGTTTGTTTGTAAGTACAAGAGTAAGTTTCCCTCACATTACATTTACTTGCTTCTTTGCCCATATATTTGTCCATCGTTGTTTCTATCCTTTTGTCTATCTACATATTCATCTGTCAGTTTAGAAATTATCACACACACACACACACACACACACACACACACACACACACACACACACACACACATTACAAACCAAAGAAAAGCTCAATGCGAGAATCGATCGAGACTCAGAAGACAAGACGTATTCACGAACAACGAAAACATCCACTCGGATCGGTGTTCGTAAAAAGTATCCAGTTTCATAATATTCGGGTACGAGAGCAGGGCGAGCAGCAGCGTCTCGTGCCGGCGCCAGGGCGGTGGTGGCGCTGAGCCTGGCCCTTCGTGGCGCCCGGAGAAACAGTGCATCCCTTTAGACTCGTGCAAAGGCGCCTCGGCCTTGCTAAGTATATCTCAGTGTCGTAAATGGACGTTTGATGTGAGAAGAAAAGGAGAGAGGGAATGACTATAGTACCAGACCTACTATTGTGGGATAAACTGATCCTTTCATTTCAGTGTGTGTGTGTGTGTGTGTGTGTGTGTGTGTGTGTGTGTGTGTGTGTGTGTGTGTGTGTGTGTGTGTGTGTGTGTGTGTGTGTGTGTGTGTGTGTGTGTGTGTGTTTGATAGTTCACTTACTGACATAATTCAGGATGTTTGTACAGAGGCTCAAAAAGCTTTTGAGAGAGAGAGAGAGAGAGAGAGAGAGAGGAAGGAGAGAGAGAGAGAGAGAGAGAGAGAGAGAGAGAGAGAGAGAGGAGAGAGAGAGAGGGGACAATGAGTATAAGACTAGATAACTCTCAGTCCCCTAAGCCCTAATACCGTGTGCCAGGTATACATTCTCACAGTTCTTTCCCCTGATTCCTTAGCAAACATAGTGACAAGTGGCTGGAATACACCTAATAATCAGATTCTAGTGTCGAATCGTTAAGGAGCTTCAGGCACATAAGAAAATTGGAAAACAAGGAAAGCTGCAAAAAGCCACCAAGCCTACACGTGACATTGTATGTATAAAACATACCTACCTATTTTCACCTGTTATCACCATCCATAAATTTGTACTAAAAGTTTAAAAGCTCCCTAATGACTCTGCAGTAACAACGTGACTATTGAGTCTACTCCATTTATCACTCTATTTTGAGAAGCAATTCCTTCCTATTTAAAAGATTATATAAATGTATGGACAGGGACGATAGGTGAGTACGGTAAGCTTTAAAGTTTCGCTTTAAGGTCTGTTTATGTCTTGCAACTTCCCTCGTGTTCTTGTTACTATGGAGGTGGAAACAGCTAACCTACTTATTGAGCAAGCTGTCATTTTGCCTCCTCACGGGTCCGACCTCTTCTCGCTGATATGGCGTGCTTGTGTGCATAAAACAGAGCCGGCAGTGTTCTGGACTGATCTTAACGCTTACTTATATATGTGTAGCAGCGTTTCTTTTTTTTTTTTTTTTTTCTTTTTTATCTTTCCATCGCTGACTGATTTTCACGTCTCGAAATTACCTGAGTTAATTTTCCACATGAGTTCGTTTTTTGTTCTTTTTTAATTCTTAGATACGACTTTTTTTTTTACGTAATTCGCTTTTTTTTTGTAAGTTTACTCACTACAGTGTTTTCAGCGCTTTGTTTTTAGGTCACACTAGATGGTTTGTTAAATTAAAAAGAATTTAAAGGAGAAAAGAGGGATGCGAGAGGCTGGCATTGGCAAGAGAGAGAGAGAGAGAGAGAGAGAGAGAGAGAGAGAGAGAGAGGAGAGAGAGAGAGAGAGAGAGAGAGAGAGAGAGAGGAGAGAGAGAGAGAGAGAGAGAGAGAGCAGTGAAGGTACAAGGACATACAGAAAAACAGGATACTATTTAAAAATAGAAGGTACATGTGTGTGTGTGTGTGTGTGTGTGTGTGTGTGTGTGTGTGTGTGTGTGTGTGTGTGTGTGTGTGTGTGTGTGTGTGTGTGCGTGCGCGCAAGGTGTACAAATGTGTCTGGAAATATATCATCTCTGTCTCCCTCATTACTCAT
>NC_087152.1:10327500-10350000 GCF_035594125.1 Scylla paramamosain
TGACTCCTCGGTTGTGAGCAGTGCGCTAACCACTGTCTGTGTGTGTGTGTGTGTGTGTGTGTGTGTGTGTGTGTGTGTGTGTGTGTGTAAGTGATGTTGGCAGAACATCTCTCCTAAACATGTAACATAACGGGTGAACAAGTAAAACTATTGACGAGATCATGCACATTGAGAAAAACAATTGGTATTTTAAACATGACATTGAATACATTCGATGGACGTGTTGTAGAAAGTCTGAGTGAGTGTCTGAACCGCGGCAGACTAGTGAGCATGTGGAGGAGGATGTGTTGTCTCCAGAAAGATATAAATTAACACCTTGAATTAACAAATAATCTGGTATGCTGGTGGCGACAAAACACGTGAGGCAGAAGCCAATCAGGCCATGGTGGTGACGTCACCGGGCCTGGTCACACGTCACTATGTCAACAAACAGGGTTGTGGTCAAAGAAGGAGCCCGGAGACGCCCCTTCGCTCCCAGTGACTCCGCAACCCCCTCGGCTTAGGAATCACTCGCCGAGACCGGTAGTGCCAGCCACCTTCTTTTCTGTCTGCCTTCGAGGACATTAAATCACATTGGAATACCTCTGTTTCGACCAATGGGAAAATTCTTTTTGCGAATTTCATGGTCTATGGATATCCTGTGTGTGTGTGTGTGTGTGTGTGTGTGTGTGTGTGTGTGTGTGTGTGTGTGTGTGTGTGTGTGTGTGTGTGTGTGTGTGTGTATTCGTGGTGTGATGGTGCACAAAGCACAACGTTGCCCCAAGAATAACATGTGGCACATTTGGGGAGATTCAGGTGTGTGTGCCGTAAGGCCTCGTCTGGAAGGAGTGACGAAGTTCCTGACAGATGTGGCAGACGCGTGACGGCGTGTAACAGGCGAGTCGTGGTTGTGACGGTACTTTGAAAGGCCAGTCTGTCTGAGAGGAGTGCGTGTCTGTGTGGGCGGAAACCAACATTTGGGGCCGATGGGGTGTGGTGGTGGTGTGGAGGGTGTGGCTGGCACGACTGTGAGGTGGACATTATGTGATCTGTAAGGTGTGTTGCGAGCGAGCACTGTTGTTGGCTTGGTGGACGTCAGAATCAAGTTTGGGCTGAGTGGCCGGCGCGTTGGGTGTTGTGATTGCGATGGGAGTCGATGTGGAGGGATTTGTACGTGTTGTGTGTTACTGAGAACGGCAGGATGAGGTGCGTAGGGAAGGGTGACATGATCATATCAGTGTAGGGAAGGATGGAAGGGTGAAACATTGTAAGGGAGGATGGCGAGATGTGAGTGGATGGCAGGGCGAGAAGTATAGGGGAAGGTGGCATGGCAGTGTAGGGGAAGGCTGCTTGCAGGGTGAGGAACAGTACCTGCTCGTACAGCTGGTGCACCCAGTTGTCCATAAGGAAGGCCTGGTTGGAGGTGGAGGAGACGCCGGGACTGGCGCCTCCTGAAGCGTCCTCCGTCACCATGTGCTCGTACAGGTCGAGGGGCATCACGTCACCCCCACTCTCCATTCTTCACGCTCGCCCGTACGCACACCCACGCCCACGCACGCCCACGTGCGTCCACACCACTCCACCGTGGAAAATGCACGTCTACAAGTAGTTGCAACAAACACTACACGCAACGTTTTCTAAGAATCATTTCAGAATCGCGTTGGTCACGTGGGCATCACTCAGTGTTCGTAAAGTTGTGAGAGTCAGGCTGGCTGTAAGCTGTGCCGGGCAGGGGTGGCGCGGGTGGTGTTGAGGGCGGTGGGGCCCCAAGTGAGACGGTAGGCGAGAGGATGTGTCGAAGCGTCTGCGCGTGGCGACCATTTAGTGCGTACTGGCGGGTGGGCGGCGTGCGCGCGTGTGTCAGTTTCCCCTACACCGGCTTGCCCGCGCTCGCCGACGTCCGACTCCCACACCTGCTGCAGCACACTCATTCATTTACTGGCTACCACCACCACTACTACCACCACGCCCTACCTCACCCTTCACCTCACCACCGTCTGCGCCTCACGTCCCAGGAATCATCACCACCACCACCACACTACGTTCTCTTCCTTCCCGCGCCACATTCTCTCCTTACCAGAAGCCCCACGTCCCTGTACCACCGCCGTCGTCGTCCTTAATAGCAGCGTTATGGACGGAAGACTACTACCATCCGTAAACACCTAGCTCTCTAGCAGAGGTTCCATCTCACCATAACCTCCACCAACAATTACCAGCTTCTCCACACCCAACACCCGTTTTCTTCGGAACTGCCCAGTGGAAGGCAAAGTCGGGGCATACGCTGAGCTGCGCGTTGCCTCGGCGATGAGTTCCGTCTCCTTGGCCTATGAGCTTGTGGTGGATAAGATTCCGTTATTCCGGAACGCAGGGCCAATTGTGACATCCGGCCTACACAGTTTACCTTCCTCTGGCATACCCCTATCGACCCAGCCGAGAGGAGGACGAAATCTGTGGATAAACTGCTCCATGAATTCTCAGCTAAGCACGCAAACTCCTACATCTGTGGAGACGTTCGTTAAACTTACTAGCAAATGTTTGCTCTCATTACAGTTAATAGTTTGATAATTAAATTTATTTTCTCAAAGATTTTACGTGTGCTAGAACATGGGAATATTCAGAGCTAAAATTTTTCGAGGCTTTAGGACCCGGAGTGCGAGGGCCTTATCGCAGCCCCTGTCACTCCCCGGATATTTACCAGCTGTGCCCGGGAGTGTGCAAGCCTTGTTTTGCTCTTGTAAGTCATCCTTCATGGCACCATCAAAGCAGGAGCAGGTGACTTCAAATACAAAAGTGAAGTGTGTTGAGGGACATTAGCGGTCGCGTCAGCTTCAAAAAGGAGACGATGAGGAAGAGAAAGGTAGTACTGGGCCTGTCGTGCCTCCCCCACCCGCTCAGTCCCTTGTGTTGTGTTGTGGATTTAAATCTCTCAGCGGCCAAGGCTGCCACCTCCTCTCCACTATCGGCCACCTGCTACCTCCGACCACCTGTCATTTCACCCTCACCTACCACCTGATTCCAATCCAGCAACGTCACCTCCACCATACACTTGCCAATGGCCAGCCTCCTGCACCACCTTCCAGCTGCCTCTCTCCCTTCTGCCCTGACGCGTTTCAGACACCGGCTCCACCTAGAGCACCTGTTACCTCTGCTGCGTTCTATAAGATTCGTCTCTGTGGGGTTCCAGGACCTCCATCTCCGTGTTGAAAGGAAGGGTGGGATGCGGAAGACGTGGTAGCGAGTAACAGGGAGGACTTCGAATTTTTAGCTTCATGGGTTCAGTTCCTAAAGATAACCTGCCTCGCCTGTCAGGTGGTGAAGTGATAGGGGCCTGGCATATGGTTAAGTACAGTTCCTATTGTGTATCGATGCCCTGCGGGATGCGTGGCACACCGAGACACTCGCTCAGTAGTGGTATTGTGGAGTGTACGTGTATTGTAGCCGCCGGTAGTGATGAAGCAAGAAGGAAGAGGTGAGCGGGGACGAAGTTGCCTAGTGGTGATAGTCGCTGTGGTGGCGCTGCTAGTGGTGGTGGTGGCTCTGTACTTACTTCTGGACAGACATGAGCACCTGCCGGCCTGGGGCGTTCAGCTGGGAAAAGCCTGTGACTCATACAGCTGGCGTGTGGGCGTGGCTCTGGAATGTGGGCGTGTTGAGGGGAATGTAGTCTCGAGGAATGGAATGTGGTTGAGAGGGGGAAGAACCAGAGAATGGAGGGAGTGTGTTTAAGGCAGGACGGAAGGGGGCTGGGTGGGTACCGACAGAAACAACGAAGAAAAACCATCATACGAATAAAGAAATTAGTATGACAGACGAGAGAAATGTAAGGAAACCAAGAGGCATGACGAGGGTGGTAGTCTTAATGACTGTAGCGGCTTGGGTAACACCACCATCATAGCGGCCAAGAAAACTAGAGTTGCCATCCTTCTTGATGTTGTGCTGCACCTAAGTTCCTAAAACAGCATCACAAACGACGCCACTCATTCGGTCGACGCAAAAGCCAAAGGTGACGGGGCCTCCTTCATTGCGCAATCTTGATCAGCAAAGAGTTGACAGTCGTAGTGGCTCCTGACAGCAACGTAACACTTCTCATCACCAGAAACTCTAAGCCGCATGCATATTAATATATACGTAAAGTTTATATAATCGACAAGTGTTATGTCACCCTTGCACCATCTAGTCTCTGATATACACGTACACTGTCGCATCCAGCATTTAACACCTTATATCACCACTTAAAAATTATGCCTGTAATTCTCAATGCGTAGATATCTCTGTAAGGTTAAGCTAAATAGACTCATCTCTTGGTTACGTGTTAGCATGAGTGTGGGAACACGAACGCGTATACAGAAGTAGGAAAGGTTTGCGAAGGGTGGTGGTGGTGATGGAGGTAGTGGTGAGGCCCGGGCGAGTGGCGAGGGAGAGGATGCTTGGACATCCGGTTTTTCTTACAGTGAAAACGGAAGTGAAGTAGATTGAAGCGGG
The DNA here is from genome assembly GCF_035594125.1 of Scylla paramamosain. Classification (NCBI taxonomy): domain Eukaryota; kingdom Metazoa; phylum Arthropoda; class Malacostraca; order Decapoda; family Portunidae; genus Scylla; species Scylla paramamosain. The sequence goes on from NC_087152.1 coordinate 10,331,962, forward strand.
TTACCAGGGATGGGCGAAATGAATAAGGTGTTTGAAATTCCTGACACACACACACACACACACACACACACACACACACACACAGAGAGAGAGAGAGAGAGAGAGAGAGAGAGAGAGAGAGAGAGAGAGAGAGAGAGAGAGAGAGAGATTGTAAACGTCACGGTCGGAGAAGAGGGAAGAGGAGGCAAAGGAGGGAGGTAAGAGTGCCGGGTAGGTAAGGAGGCGGTCATGAGGAGCCGGAGGAAAAGAGTTAGGCTCCAGCCGCTCCTTCACGGTGATCTCGTTGCCGTGGCAAGAGGCCGCAAGCTTGCTGGCTGGGCGGCGTAAAGCAAAGAGAAGTAGAGAACGGCGCACCCTTTACACACACACACACACACACACACACACACACACACACACCGGTTACAATCAGTCTTAACTTTTCACAACATACAGTATACCTAATATAATATCCGCAGCCAACATCCGACACAAGGAATTGGTGTTCGTCATCATAACAATTTCCTTCTGAATGTTTTCTTGTGTCGGTTGTGTCCTGGCTTTGAGTCATCCGTGGCCACACTTCAGTCCTCGTCATGTCAAAAAGATTCTTAGTCTTATCATCAGTTCATATGGACGTGTCTTTCAGAAGGTAAATTTTCCCATTTGGAAACTGATGAGTGCACATGGCGGAGGTTGGCACGGAAACTCGTCTGTGGCTGGAAGGGGGAGGGGCCCTCGACAGCTCAGAGAGTTCCCTCCACCTTACACCCCACCTGAGTCCCTCACCACCTCCTAGAAGGCAGGTGAGCTGCGTTCCTGCTCGCACATGACCCACACTTTCTCCCACACTCTCACACCCTCGGCAACCACCTGGTACTCACCTCCGCCGCGAGGAGGGATCCGCAGCCCGCACACCACACATAGGCGCCTTCACTGCTACACTCAGACACACTATTTTTTTGCACTTAAATCAAGTTCACTTTTAATATTCAGTCCTTGGTCTATATGGCAAACTTTTTTTTGTTTGCGCACCGTTGGCACACTGTGGTAGCCGTGGCGAGTAGGGAAAGCTTTCCAAGGGAAAAATAGATAGTAAAACACGAATAAGTGCAGGAAGGGCGAGAGCAAGCCTAGCTGACAACAACACCTGGTGCTTGGCCCGCCTCCCGCTCACTACTAATACTCGGACCTCCGCTGTCAATCTGGGTCGTGGAGGATGCACACGCACGCACCGTCACCATGGGCGTGAGTCCTGTTTCACCGCCTCGAGGCGCCAAGCGGGCGTGTGGATGGTGCAGTCTCGTGAACTATTGTATCCTGATGTGTCTCTTCCCGGATGGGTTTTTCATCTTAAATAATTATTTTCCCGTCGACGCATCTCGAACGAGTGAAGTGGGGAGTCCAGTACGAGGCCAGCAGCTCACACTTGGCCCTCGTATGTCACCAGACTTCAGGTAACATGTGACTGACATCGTTGCCATTGTGTAATCAGCAAGATCATTCTTTCTCTGGATAATGGTACCTACAAATGTCAGAACAGACCATGTGTTTAGAATGTGGCAACGTCGCTCGCCTCATGTAATATTCTCCACCGCATGTCTGAAGCTGAAAACGCCCCCTCCTTTTTTTTTTTTTTATTCTTAGCATTTGCAACACAGAACTGAGACGAAGCCTTGAGGGCCAGGGAAACCCGCTCCCGAGACACATTTATGGTTACGAAGTGAGCATTAAAAAGGTGGCCACTGAGTGAACGATACAATGTTAGTCGGCAGTTATATCATGGTCGCTGGCACCTCGTCTCCAGATTCAATGCCAAGGTCACACGCTCCCCGAGGCGAACAGGCGTGCCAACCCTTCCAATTGTCCCGCAAGGAAACTCCGGTTCTACAGTTTCCTATGAGAACTTAAACACCGACTAAACTCCCGTAGCTTGAACGAAGTCCAGAGGCGGCGGCGCGTTTCCACGGCGGGCGGAGCAGCCAGTGTAGGTGTGCGGTGGGCGGGAGGGGTGGGTGTGCCGGGAGTCCCTCGGATGGTTAGTAACCGGGGAGGTGAGTGATGAGGCGATGCTATGGGAGGCGAGGGGGACTGTCACCCATACCTCTTAACCATCCACTGCTCCACTCATGCTGTAGTACTCACCCGCGCCTCGCTTCTGCTGCTGGGACTGATGCTGTTGGAGGTGGTGGTGCTGTTGTTGTTATTGTTGTTGTTGTTGTTATTGTTGTTGCCGGTGGTGCTGTTACTGCTGTCACTGGTGGTAGTGGTGATGTCGCTGCCTGCACCACCGCCGCCGCTACGGACCGCTGCCCCCACCCCTCCGCCGCCCCGCACGGCTCTTACCTGGCACGTGGAGAGATACAGTTCAGTGGGACTGTAGTCAGTCTTCCCAATGCATGGACTAAAACAAACTAGACAACAAGGAGTCTATTCTATACACAAGAGAACAACTGGCGTGCGTGGGCGGGGATCGGGCTGGGGCAGCTGGTCGGCAGGAAGTCTCCCCCAAAATACAACACAAGAATACACGGCGAGCACCTGCAGGTTTCTCGTAAAGCGGCTCACCTGAATGTTTATTAGGGCTGTTAATCATCCCGACACGACACTTCCGAGAGAGAGAGAGAGAGAGAGAGAGAGAGAGAGAGAGAGAGAGAGAGAGAATGTACATGTGTGTGTGTGTGTGTGTATGTGTGTAGCAAAGGGAAAAGGGAGTAAAGGTGGAATAAGTAAAAGTGGGGTGGGAGGTCAGAGGTGCCAACTCACTCCGCAGCAACACGCCTCGGTCTGGCCACAACACACCGACACACTGACACAATCCCTTCCTCCTCCTCCTCCTCCTCCTCCTCCTCTTGGTCATCCTCATCTACCTTACTTATCCACGTCTCGCTCTGTCTGCCCCGCTAAAGTCGCCTCACTGTAGCTTTACTTTCCCTTTAAGACGCACTTTCAAAAGCACTATCGTCCATCGCAAGCAGCATCTTAGATAATACTAACACCTCTACATCGCTCCTTATCGCTTCAATTACATCATGTTAAGGTGTCGATTCTTCCTACAGCGTCATCAGGACTCAGAGAACCAGGGAAATGCAAAGTTATGTTGTAGATCCCGATATTAAATTTACTTCGTCAAGCTTCACATGTGCCCATAACGTATTCATGACGCGCGTCCCCATGTGGTATGGTGTGTGTGGATTCTGTCATGTAATTACTCAGAATCATGAATATACCACTACTCTGTGCGCCATCACCGTTTAATTAAGTCCTCGTCTGACTTGTATTACCATTAAGTCGAAATCAGGATTAGGACGCGAGAGGGGATTGTGTAGCTCATTTTAGCTTGTCTTTTGTTATTTTGTCCTTGTCTTTTCCTCCAGTGACCGTTTCGTTCTTGCCATGAGGAGTTCATCAAAGTTTTCAGATTTTGTAATTGATATAGTGTAAGAATTTAATTATGTAGTTCATCATGGATTTGTTTTTATTACTTTGTGTTTGTCTTATTCTCTAATGTTCCTTTCGTGCACAATTTTATTAATTTCTCCGGGTTTTCAGATTTTTAAACTTGTACGAATGACTTAAAAGTGCAGTTTAAAAAAATACTCAGTTCATGGTGAATTTGTCTTCTTTATTCTGTGCTTGTTTGTGATACTCTATAGTGGTCATTTCGCCCTCGCCATTAGTAATTCCTACCAGTTTTCAGATTTTTGGACTTCTTTTGTAAGAATATCTTAAGACAGTACAATGTATAATGGCAAATGGTGAAATTCATCATGAATTTGTTTTCGTTATTTTGTACTTGTTTGTTTTATTCTCCAATGCTCGTTTCATGCGCACCAATAGCAATTATTTCTGATTATCAGATTTATTTGACTTTTGTGTACGGGTTGTAGCTTAAAATGATAAGAGTGTATAACAAATAGATGCCCGGCAGAGGCAAGGTGACTGGGTGAGAAAGTATCAAGACCGCAGAGCCGTCAGTCACTCCAGGACAAGAACCTTCACCAAGAACCGGAACCGGACCAGACATCCAGAAAGAAAAACGATGCGGCATGAATAAATAAATGAACAGATAAATAAGTGATAAACCCAGAAAAGCCGGGCATTGGAGCTAAGTGTGATGATTCTGTTAAAGTTTTAATTCACTAGAGTATCCTTTGACAGCGAGTTGTTGCTACACGAAAAGACAGATCAGTAATAAACACAGGGACTGTAATTCGACGCCATGAATTTGCTATATTCTGTAACGCTTTGTTCTCCCTTCAAGACTTATTCCAAAGGCCAGAGAGATGATGAGTCGGATTCTCTTGAATGTCATTATAATTGATGCTGCAGAATCAGTATTAAACAGTCAATAAAATCATGAAAACTCCTTTTGAAAACTCCAGTACAGTAACTTTCAACCCAGCCAGTTAAAAATAGTTAAGACTTGGAAACTTTTGAGAAAACGGACCGTAATCCCTAGACGTCTTTTGAGGAAAGTGAATAGTTAGTTGCTTTGGTGAGGACTGTTTTAGGCGACATGGTGAGATGGAGGAAGCGTTGATGGCCTGCTAGCTGTGGTGGTGGTGCTGGCGATGGTGAGGTGAGTGGATGCCCTGGGCGGATATGTGGGTAAGTGTGAGGGTTGTTCACCGGCGGGAAGCCAAGGGGTTACAGGGAAGCTAGACGTGAGTGTGTGTGAGTATTGTGTTTATATGTATAATGTTTTTCCTTTAATCTCTCTCTCTCTCTCTCTCTCTCTCTCTCTCTCTCTCTCTCTCTCTCTCTCTCTCTCTCTCTCTCTCTCTCACGATAATGTTACCAGATTCAAACACTGACCACTTTTGCCAAACACACACACACACACACACACACCATATCACGTGCACCATTGGCTTCTGGCACTGTCCCATATCCTCCCTACAAGTATAAGGTTTCTTCCGGGAAACCGTGCACACACACACACACACACACACACACACACACACCCTCGCCTGTTACTAGCCACTTTGAGGTTCGCGCTTCGCTCAGATTTCCTGATGAATGAGTACTTAACGGACCTTCCACAAAAGTATGAGATGCGTGGTGAATGAAAATCCCATGTTTACCCAAAGTTCAGACCGCCTGAACTCCAGATCCCCAATATCTGTCAATCAAGAGGACAGCACATCATCGCTTTAAGACCGTGAGTGAATTACATAACCACACACACACACACACACACACACACACACACACACACACACACACATGCCACCTGCATTTTTGTTTTATTGACACTGTCCTTTATCCTCCCTACTAAAATAAGGCTTCCTCAAGGAGGCCACACGCACACACACACACACACACACACACACACACACACACACACACACACACACACACACACACATACATATATATTACGACCCTATGGGTGCGGTCGAGAAATTCAAGAGAGCACGTGGCGAAATGAATGAGTGAAGGAGAAAGTGAAAGAGCCAACACACACACACACACACACACACACACACACACACACACACACACACACACACACACACAGAGAGAGAGAGAGAGAGAGACGGGGGGGAAAGAGCAAAAAAAAAAAAATCACTCGAAAGAAAAGGAATAGGGAGAGTAAATGGCGTGAAAAAGAAAAGAAAGGAAATTGACAAGTAAAAGTAGAAGAAAAATAAGAAAATAGATTATATTAGATGTAAGAGAGTGCGTGAGAGTGGATCTGGTAAGCGAAAGTAAATGAGAAAAGTAAGTGACTGTGAGAGTGGCTGAGGACGAGGAACAAGTGTTGATGGGAATGAGTTTAATGAGTGAGTAAGTGAGGAAGGGTCGAAGGGGGGAAGAGGAAACAAGTGTGCAAGGAAGAGATGGTGGAAGTAATGAGAAGGGGGGACAGGTAGCAGAGAGAGTGAATCAGCGCGCGCGCGCGCGCGCGTGTGTGTGTGTGTGTGTGTGTGTGTGTGTGTGTGTGTGTGTGTGTGTGTGTGTAAGAATGATATTGAATGAATATCATGGACGCTGTTATCTGTATTTTCCTATATTTTTGGTTGCTGTCCTCCTTTTCCTGCACCAGACATCAATTTGTAGCTTTTAATCTTAGACGACGTTAAAATTATCGTGTCTGAGTTTCATACAAAGTTGTGGCAGTAATAGAAACACATCATAATTCACAGGTTTTAGTGCATTTAGGTGAACAGCCGCTCATATATCAGTACCTAGGGAATGTGATAGAAATAAAACACCATGATTTTTACATCCAAAGCTCGTTCGATCACCACAAGACCTCAGACGGCCACCGGGAGCAGTGAAAGAGCCCTCCTGAGACCTGCTCTTCGCTTTGGTTTAACTTGTGGGCGAGTGCACCGTCTTGGCTCGCCGCGCCCCACCGTGCCGGACTGCCCCTCACCATGGTATTAGTCTTCCTTTTAAAGCTGGCAGGCTCGGGGCCACGCCAGGTCCAATTTCGTGCGATTCGGCCAGAAGCTCCTTGCGGTGTCTTCTCGCCGTTCTGATTTGGCTGGGCCACATCGACTCCCGGTTATTGACGGCTCTGCCTCATCCCGAGCTTCTGGTTTATTACATTCCTCTTGCGATTCGTTCTCCGCTAGCCCTCGCCTCTCCTTTCTTACTGGCTCTCCCTCCCTCTCTCGCTCTCCTCTGTGATTCTCATCCACTTTCTTTCCTCGAACTCCTCCTCCTCCTCCTCCTCCTCCTTCTGCAACTCATCTCTACCTCCCCACTCTTCTTTTCCTGCTTTCTCCTAACCCGGGTACCCCCTCACCTCTCACCTCTCTCTCTCTCTCTCTCTCTCTCTCTCTCTCTCTCTCTCTCTCTCTCTCTCTCTCTCTCTCTCTCTCTCTCTCTCTCTCTCTTCTCTCTCTCTCTCTCTCTCTCTCTCTCTCTCTCTCAGCTAGCTTTACTTTTTTTTCCTTTCTTCTTTTGTGCTTTTCTTTATTTACTACGTTACATGCAGTCACTTCTTTTCTAGTTACACTGTTTCATAAACACACACACACACACACACTATCACATCACATCACATCACAACTCACGTGTCACACATACAATACCCGTTCGTCTCACTCCCTTTTATTCACCACGCGGGACTCACTTGCACGCCGCACACGTGCAGACGAGGCAGCCACTCTTTACATGTCTCCACACCCCTCGCGCCACACGGCCACACACCTGCACCACACAATTGCACGTCACATACCTACCTCACACTACTGCACCACTCAAACACATGGGACAGACCTGTGCACACACACACACACACACACACACACACACACACACACACACACACACACACACACACACACACACACACACACACAGGTATGGATGGAACTTTATTTTCAAACATCATAATGTCATGAATCAACACAACGTACTGTCACATTTAACTCTGTAAGCCAAGGTTGTCGTAACGTGATGTCGCCACCCGCGTTGTCATGCAGATCATGAGTAATCGAATTACAGATTAACCTGAAGGCGGTGACCGTGAGCCTGACGGGAGGGAGACAGCGACACCAGCAGGAGCCAGCCGTGGTGACGACACCAGGACCAGGAAACGCGTGGCTGCTTCACGCATTGCTGTGAGTGTGGAGCATACACTTGTTGGGGGTGAAGTGATGAGTCACATGGATGGTGAAACCCATGAGACTGGATATCATTATGTAAAAAAGACACAGTAAGGTTTGCTTTTATAGCTGTGTGTACATTTTTTTAAAGTTTCGTGTTCAAAGAAGCCCGTTCATGAAAGCATTTACTCCTTATGGGATGGCGGTGACATCAAATCAGACTGACTTCGGTTTTTCAAGAGTTCAGATAATCACATCATAAGATTCCTCTAAATATACAAAAACCCGAATCGCAGACTTTGCAAAGGTGTTCTCAGATGCCAGATCGATATAAAAGTTGGAACTGAGACCGCGCCTGGTGTGTGGTGGGTGGTGGATGCCAGGCACAGGTGGTAGATGCCAGGTGAGGCAGGGGAGCCGCTCTCCGGATACATACAGACAAGGTTTCTCAGTAGTGGGTGCAATCCCAAATATTGCGTATCGTCTCCTGTTCCTGGGCTGATGCACGCCGCCTGCAGTGTTGCATAAATCAGCACGAGTCATCGGTGATTCACGCGGAAACTATTGTCTGTCATGATTTTTTTCAAGTTTTCTGTGATTCACACGTTCAAAGAAAACTTTCTCTCGGTTTCCTTCCTTTCCGTCTTTCTTCATTTTCGATTATTCGTAACTTCGTGACCGGCACACCTTGTGCAGCAGCGGACTGACGGGCGCGCCTTCTCCGTTGGCGTGGAACGTTGCGTCAATGTGATGTTCGTGACTTCTCCACCCTGACACGCCCCGCGGCAGACCAGGAAATATCCTCCTTAAAGACACCCCACCGGTGGGCAGGATGCACGTCCCTGCCGTCCACCGCTCATGATTTTCAGTTTCCTCAGCTCGTGCCTTTTTTCCCCCTTTATTTTTAACACATCATATCCTCCTTCCCTTTTCTCTATCCCTCCCTCATCCTCTGCGCTGCACAGCCAATGCATCACGCCTTCCCTGCCACACGATGTTTATCGAGCTGTAGCAGCAGAAAACTCCCTTCCTAGCCACTAGAAGAGGGAGGTGCTCGCCTGCTGCTGCTGCTGTTGCTATCCTGCCTTACTCACTGAAGTCCTTCGTGACTGTCTTGTGAAGTTATACATCACTGCCTTGGGAATTTTATTTATATATATATATATATATATATATATATATATATATATATATATATATATATATATATATATATATATATATATATATATATATATATATATATATATATATATATATATATGTATATATATATATGCATGTATTTTATTTTCACCATAAGTATTTGCATCGTATATTTATTTTTACTTAACGCGAAAATCAAGTAACATTAAGTAATTTCGAGCGACCAACGAGATAACGAGCCTTTATTGCTCTCGACACGTGGGTCAGCCGTAGGGGCAACAAAAGATTCCCTCTGATGGTCGTTCCGCGTCGCCTGATGTAACTAGCGAAGAGTCTGTTTCGAAGCGATGGTCCTCATCCCTCCTGGCAGCGACGCCAAGGACCCACGCCTGTTGCCTCGTGCCGTGGATCGTGGTTCCGCATATGACGAGCCGTCCGGCGAAGGTGATGTCACCCTTCCGAGAATAACAAGAGGAGCATCAGCTTGAAGCGTCCAGCATGCCTTTTGTTGTCTTGTTCAGCGGTCTTGGCCGCCGTCACGCCTCGACGCGCGGCACTCAAGGGCCCCAGCAGCCTGCTCACTGCTGCCTCCTTTTGACACCTCGCGTCCTGCCAGAACCACGCGCTCTTCCCTTTTATTTACGAAAGTTTTTCCCGGACGTTTAACACTGTGAGTGAATTAAATGCGCATACACGACAGCAACAAAAGTGCCGACAAGGTTTGTGGCGTCCCTGAGGTGTCGTGAAGGGAGGGGGTCTCCTCTCCCTTTCTTTCTTTCCTCCTTCGCTCGCTCGCTCCTCCTCCTCCTCCTCCTCCTCCTCCTCCTCCTCCTCCTCTTCTTTTCTCACTTCCTCTCCCTTCTCCTCTCAAAGGACACACTCACCCGGCGGCCCCAATGAATGAAAAGTTTGTGCGAAGACGAAACGTGCGTGGTGGAGGACGCGACCCTGCTGACTGGGTGCTGATTTGCTGCACCACAACCACCGCCACTGCTACCACCACTGATGCCGCGACCATCATCACCGCCACCATCATCAACCCTTCCCTCGTCAGCACTCTCCTCCAGCAACCCGAAAACAATCACTGTTAACAGCGTTGTCTTCTAACATCTTCACCTTCAGTACCCTCACCTCCTCCTCCTCTTCCTGCAGCACTACCACCAGCACCACCCAAAAACCTGCCATCGCCCACCAGGTCGACGTCATTGTTGGGAAGAGTTGCTCCGACGAGACTTTCCTCCTCCCCTTCCCTCCAAGCACCTCCACTCTCCCCCACTCCCCTCCTCGACACTTAACATTTGGAAGATCCTCGTCTGGCCGCCGCTGACGTCAGGATGAGGGCGTGGCATCCCTAGGGGCAAGAGTCTAGGGAAGTGTGTCCATCGCGGCGGAAATATCGTACGTCTACAGGGTGCCATCCGACTACCTAACTACCTCCGGGGCCTGAACCGCTTGGGATGTCCAGAAGGCGGCAGGGAGAAGGCACGGTGATGTAGGGTGGAAGACGGATGCAGGGTGAAGGTACGAGGGAGGGTTGAATATGGGAAGGGAGCTTTTGGAGGCGAGAAGGTGAAAAAGAGAGGGATGAAGGAGCAAGCATTCAGTATCAATACATATGCATGAACACACTCAAGGCATATTATCATGACGCTCGAATATCAAATTTAACTGAAGTTGATTGCACGAGGTTTTAAGAGCATCACGTGTCTTCTCTTATGAGTCTAAATAACATGAATCGTTCCTTTGTTGACTTTTCTAAGAAAAGTTTTAAGGAGAGTGCAGAGTATTAGCTGCCAGGCAAGCGGGTGTTGGCAAGTAATATTTTGAGTTAATACTGCGAGTAAACACATTTCGTGACGATTCATGTTAAGAATTTCCAATAATGTATAGCGGTATGCGACATCATGCTCGTATGAGCAGCTGTGCGAAGCTTCTCACGTGAGACTACATGTTATACCGTATCACACCGCCACATCACCAGTTCTCACTTGTTTTAGCCGCGAGGGAAGTATACGTCACGTGAGAACACATATTTAAATCCACAATTATATCCATACATACATATACATCATTTGATGCTTACAGATTGTTTGAAATATTTTCATGGAGGCTCTTATAATGTTGGTTTTAATTGAAGAAGCCTTTTATCTGGTTTATATTCAGATATTGTAAAATCTGTTAGGTTATTTGGTTAAGACATTATGATGTGACAAGGTCGTTTGTGTTGTTTGAAGTATCGGTCTTTGTTTTCTGTGGTCAGGTGATATGTGTGTCTATCCGATGGAGAGCTGATGTTCCGTCATATGTGCCTATAAGTATTTTTGTTCCTTTTTCTTCCATCTAAACAAAATGTAAGGCCACAGGATTATTTTAGCTTTAATCCACTTATTAGTTATCCTAAATGTGATGCAGAAGTCTGTGCAGTGTAAGGGAGTTGCTGATTTATTTATTGTTGGATTGTTTATGTATTTATTTATTTATTCATTCATCTATTATTATTATTATTATTATTATTATCATTATTATTATTATTATTATTATTATTATTATTATTATTATTATTATTATTGTTATTATTATTATTATTACTATTCTATAATTTATTTTGTTTTATTATTTATCATTATTTATTTATTTATTTATTTTTATTTTTTTGAGCGAGGGATGACTGACATCAAGTGGCTCAGCTCAGCTGTGGTTAAATTCGGATGTATATTTTCTTCAGAGGTAGCGGAATGGCATGGCTACCCACAGGGCATGCTCTGAAGTTATTTATGACGTTTTCCAAATCAAGCTTCTTTAGAGATTATTGTAGCCAATGGAATAAACTGATCTGGCCCACCCGTCACATGCCTTGCTGGAGGAGCCCTGCCTTCATGCACTGGCCGAGGCGTGGATCGTTGGCGCTGGACTGATGGTATTTCTGATAACGAAACTTCAAATGTGAACTTTTTACGAACCTGAACATGAACCTGCGTTGTCTATTGGCAACAAACGTATTATCTCCTCATGCTACTGAAGTGATCAGTGCTATCTGTGATTTCCTATGTCTTGCTCATCCTTCTCCATGTTAAGGATAGGTTTAAATATATATATATATATATATATATATATATATATATATATATATATATATATATATATATATATATATATATATATATATATATATATATATATTGCATCACATGCAAATAACTAGATAGGAGATTCTTGTGATGGGTTTCCCGGACAGGTGGCCAGACGCGGGGCGCGGGGGATCGGGGGCGGCATTGGTGGCAGGGAAACAGAGGTGAACAATGAGGGAGGTGGGCTGGTTTACTCTCCAGTATTTATTCAGGAAAATATGAGAAAAGTAATAATTGAAAGGGGCTAATAATAAGTGCAATAATCTTATCTTAAGTTATTTTAATTTTTTGGAGCAAAATTGTGCAAAGCTTTATTTTAGTGATTCGAACGTTCGGCAGCGGAGCATGAGGACATTAGTAGCAGAGCCACGTCATCCAGCCTGTGTAAAGAGCCAAGCTCTCAGACATCCCCGGGGCGGTGGTGGTTGGTGGTGCCTAAGTGGCTGGCCCATCAGGGTGCCAGGGGCTGGCATGGGGTGTGGGTCACCGGGCCACGCAGGCAGCGAGGCCCGACGTGCTGGCTGGCCTGCTGGACACAAGCCGGCTATGTTACCTCAGACTGCGGGGAGGGCGTGGGCGGCTGGGCGGCGAGAGCACCGGGGGCCGGGACCACTTACGATCTTGCGACGCGCGCCCCACGAGGGGCCGGCCACATAGAACAGGTGACGCAAAGTGTGCCGGGGACAGAGCCAGCAGCAAAAGCCTCTGGGCTGTGGTTAGCAGGTGTTCACAGGTGGCCGTTTCCTTTACCACTCTCCCTTTCAGTGTGTTGACAGCGAGGGGGGGGAGGGGAGACGGCCGCGGCACCTTAACCGCCACACACCCGCACCCCGGGCGGCACCACGACACCCAACCCGTCACCGCGTCCCACGGCGTCACCTTATTCCTCGCCATAGACTGTCAACAGACTGCAGTATCGCTAAAATATGATGCCGCCAACGGGGGTCGTGGCCGTAACCTTGAAAACTTCCATGGCCGTGCGGCGTCCCAGGCTAGGCAACCTCCTCTCTCCTGACCCGCTCCCGCCGCCGCCACCCACCAAAGCCGCCTCAAAGTACATACCAGGTTGTCCTTCCAGCTTTGCATGGCGGCCGTAGGTGTGGCGGCTCCTCCCTGGCCTCCTCCGTGCCGCTAACACCAGCACTGCACCAATAGTCCCGCCACTGTTTCGACAATTCACACTTCTTCACCAGTGGACATCCCAGGTGGGAGAATGTACCCATAACCTGTGTTTCGCTTCTCTGCTCACAGAGGGCTCCACTACCACCACGCTGCTCGCAACTCACCTCCCAAAACTATAAACTATTTCCCCCACGCCGCCGCACGTGTCACTTTTTAGCTCAAGTCCGATGGAGAAAAATGGACGCAGCAGCTGTCGATGGAGGGAGCTGCAGGGAAAGGGAACTCGACGTGAACTGAAGCAAAAACTCATTACCTTGCAACTCTGCCCGTCCCCCATGTAACGTTTCCCGAAGCATCATGTGTGGAGGGATGATAGTCTTATCTTGCATTGGCGGTACTGTTCTAACTGACTGGGGGGAACCGAGCGAGCAACCACCTACTGTATGGTGCCACCTGTCCTGCACCTCCGTCTCCTTCCCTTCGCCACCTTTTCTCTCATCCTCCCCCCAGCTGCCACTTCCTGTCTGTCATCTGTATATTTCCCTTTTCATTTTGCACATTGTTCCCTTCGCGGTTATGACAGTATCTTTCCCGGACAAATGATGGCACCCACGGATCTGCCACATTAAAACAAAGCACCCTTCCCGGGAAAACACGAGTAAATAGAGGAGAGAAAAATATGCATGTCACCAGTAATAAATCAGTGTTGCTTGGCAGGGGTAAAAATCGCTCTAAAACGGGATTACTGAGGTGTTGGCTGCTGCTCGCCACCCGCACAGGCAGGGAGGGAGTGTCTGCAGGTCTTCCCATGCAAACCCCACTACCACGCCCTTGCATCATCTGACTCGACATTCCCTCCTCCCCCACCGAGAGAAAGTCAGGTGCCACGGCTATACGTGAGAGAGAGAGAGAGAGAGAGAGAGAGAGAGAGAGAGAGAGAGAGAGAGAGAGAGAGAGAGAGAGAGAGAGAGAGAGAGAGAGAGATGGTCAAGGCAGTGACTGAACCAAGCCAAGAGAAACATGACGAGGAGATATATAATGAGAGAGAGAGAGAGAGAGAGAGAGAGAGAGAGAGAGAGAGAGAGAGAGAGAGAGAGAGAGAGAGAGAGAGAGAGAGAGAGAGAGAGAGAGAATAGAAGAAATTGCAGGTTTGTTTGGACGTAGGAAAATGAAATGTATGTTTACACTGAATCATCTTGAATCATTTGAATATTTGCCACGTCCCTGTGACTGACTGGAGAGAAAGAGAGAGAGAGAGAGAGAGAGAGAGAGAGAGAGAGAGAGAGAGAGAGAGAGAGAGAGAGAGAGAGAGAGAGAGAGAGAGAGAGAGGTTGACGGAGGAAAGGAAAATTGCATGAGGCTGCGGGATGTTTGCTTTTATCTTTATTTGATCTTCAGTCTGAACTCTCTTCCCAAGTCTCTGTCTCCATCTGTCACATGTCCTACTCTCTCTCTCTCTCTCTCTCTCTCTCTCTCTCTCTCTCTCTCTCTCTCTCTCTCTCTCTCGTCAATTCGTATAATCTTTTCTCCTTTATCTCTTCTTTCCTCTACGTTTCCTCTTTTATCCGAGTAATGTCTCCTTTGTAATCTCTCTCTTTCTCTCTTTCTCTCTCTCTCTCTCTCTCTCTCTCTCTCTCTCTCTCTCTCTCTCTCTCTCTCTCTCTCTCTCTCTCTCTCTCTGTCTGTCTGTCTGTCTGTCTGTCTGTCTGTCTCTCTCTCTCTCTCTCTCTCTCTCTCTCTCTCTCTCTCTCTCTCTCTCTCTCTCTCTCTCTCTCTCTCTCTCTCTCTCTCTCTCTCTCTCTCTCTTTTGATACACAGTCATTTCCTCTCTGCCAATTTTTTCCCTGTTCTCCCTTCTGTACCCTTGTCCTTTCCTTTCCCTTCTCCTTCTTTCTTTCAGTTCCCCTTCTCTTCTCCTTCATCGCCTATTCCACTAAACCCTTCCTTTATTTCCTTGGCATTCTTTCTTGCCTCTTCGTACTAATGTATGTTTCCGTTCTTTTGTACTCTTGTTGTTGTCTCTGTCTCAACCTCTCCTTGTTCCTTTCCGTATCCTCTTTTGCCTCACGTCATCCTTCATTTATCGCTGTGTTCCTCTCTTCCTCGTCTCCTCCTTCTTCTCTTCCTTCACCTTTCGTTTCTTTTCTCTTCATTATTCGCTCTTCTCCACTGGCTATGTCTTTTTTTTTTTGCTTTGGGTGAATCTCTCTCTCTCTCTCTCTCTCTCTCTCTCTCTCTCTCTCTCTCTCTCTCTCTCTCTCTCTCTCTCTCTCTCTCTTCATTTCTTCTTCTTCTTCTTCTTCTTCTTCTTCTTCTTCTTCTTCTTCTTCTTCTTCTTCTTCCTCTTCTTCTTCTTCTTCTTCTTCTTCTTCTTCTTCTTCTTCTTCTTCTACCTCGAGTCCCTTCTTTTCCACTCCCTTTCTACTCAATTGCCTTCTCGGATTACTTGCCTCTGGGTTTGAGAGAGAGAGAGAGAGAGAGAGAGAGAGAGAGAGAGAGAGAGAGAGAGAGAGAGAGAGACTGGAACACCCTAAAAATGCAATGTCTCCCTACACCGAAATATTTGACCTTGAATGTAAACACACACACGTACTCGCTCTCTCTCTCTCTCTCTCTCTCTCTCTCTCTCTCTCTCTCTCTCTCTCTCTCTCTCTCTCTCTCTCTCAACCGATGCCAAAGCTAATCATTCCCTCTCAGGAGCTCACAGTGGCCTTTCATATTTTAGAAGCAGCAGGAAGCAGGACAGGAAGATAAAAGAAAATAAAGTTTGCAAGTGGAGGAAGGGAGAAGCCCTGCGCTGTGTGAGCCTGAGTGAATAATGAAAATAAGATGATCGGTGTGGGAAGATTATCCGTTTGCCAAAAAGAAGAGGATGGGGGAAGAAGAACAGAAAGGAAGAGGAAGTAAAGTAAAAAAAAATAACAGGAAGAGAGAGAGATAGAGAGGAAAAAAAAATATGACACGAGGAGGATATCAGGAAGATGAAGAAGAGGGGAAAGATGGAAAGGAGGCAGCAAGAAGCAACGAGCCAGAGAGAGAGAGAGAGAGAGAGAGAGAGAGAGAGAGAGAGAGAGAGAGAGAGAGAGAGAGAGAGGAAAGTAATATTATTATTTATGAATCTAAGACATGTGGAGTGGACGAGACGTGACCATCAACGGTGAAGGGAGACAGAAGGAAGAGAGAGAGAGAGAGAGAGAGAGAGAGAGAGAGAGAGAGAGAGAGAGAGAGAGAGAGAGAGAGAGAGAGAGAGAGAGAGAAAGGAAAGACCTGCGTGACTCCACATGTCTGCCCATCCATCTGTCTGTCCGTCTTTGTGTACGTGGGAAGATTATTAAGATTCAAGAATTTATACTGGCATGCGTAAAGGTTAGGTTTTTGCGGCAGACTGTGGCCAAGAGGTTATTAGGTCCCGCACACAGAGAGCGAACACGGAGGAAGTGAAGGAGTGAAGGAGGGAAGGAGGGAGAGAGTAGGTAGGGAGGGAAGGAGATGGCTGAAAGTAGGAGACGTCGTTCCCAAAGGCGCAGCTGGTCCTGGTGATTGGGAAAGTGTTGCGTGTGTTGTTCCCTTAGGTGGTGGTTCCGGAATCACTGAGGAAATCTAGCGGTTGTCATTATCATCTTCATTATTACTGTTATTATTGTTGTAGTTATGCCGCCTGTCCTTTTCCTTCCTCCTTATACTATTACTACTACTATTCCTCCTGATGTTTCTGTTGTTGATGGTGATGTTGGTGCTGTTGTTTGTGACAGTGGTAGAAGTACTAGTAGTAGTAGTAATAGTAGTAGTGAGAGGAGCAAGAGTTGTTGCTGTTTTTATAGCAGTAGTAGAGAGATGTTCGTTGGACGTTGTGTATGATTTGTGTGTGTGTGTGTGTGTGTGTGTGTGTGTGTGTGTGTGTGTGTGTGTGTGTGTGTGTGTGTGTGTGTGTGTGTGTGTGTGCGTGCGTGCGTGCGTGTGTGTGTGTGTGTGTGTGTGTGTGTGTGTGTGTGTGTGTGTGACGACGCGCAGGTAGGCAGTCATCTATCCACGGAAGCAGCATGCAGAGTCCCTGAGGAGCGGCGGAGTAACTCCTCCTCGCAGTCACAAGTCGCAAGAAGTTGTTGGTGAATATTTTACCGGGTTTCGAGATCCACGCTTCCTAACTTGTTTCGCCTTCCCTCCCGCCTCGCCCATGCATGTGCTGCACCGCTGGGGAGAGTGCATCTGCGCGAGGCTCTCCTGCAGCAGGCCTGGGCGTTGCCTCGGGGGATCGCCCACGCCCGGCTCAGTCCCTTCTGCCTCTCTGATGCCTAAACTCGGGCTAAGAAATTCCCCCACAAGAGATCCCTTCCTGTCCGACAGCGGTCACCCTTTTTTTTTCCTTTTCTTTTTTTTTTTTTTCTGTGGTAGCATCAGTTAGGGAAGTGCGGAGTGAAAATTTTTCCTGGTATTATGTGGCCATCGAGGGAAAACCACTGTTGTTATTATTTGTTTTGTAGATTTCTCCTTTTTATCACCCGAGGCCTCGAGGAGCGCCGCTGTGTTGGCCCCGAGCCCTGCGGAAGGCCAGTGGGGCGAGGGTCGGCCAGAGAAAGCGAGGCGCCCTCCACGTCGACGCCATCGGCTGCAGGATGGATGGCTAGGGGCCCCAACTGCATGAATTATTCTCCTCCTCCTCCTCCTCCTCCTCCTCCTCCTCCTCCTCCTCCTCCTCCTCCTCCTCCTCCTCCTCCTCCTTAACTAACTGTCCGTGTGTACTAATAGCTCCGTGGTGGATGGTTTGTGTGTGTGTGTGTGTGTGTGTGTGTGTGTGTGTGTGTGTGTGTGTGTGTGTGTGTGTGTGTGTGTGTGTGTGTGTGTGTAGTGAATGGTGTTGTTGCCGTTATTGTCACTGTTGTCATTATTCCTGGCCTTGTTCTTATATGTATTCTCATTATTACCGGATGATATACAATACAGAAATGCCAATGGGGGAGGTGATGTGGGAGTTGTGATGATGCGTGGCGGTGTTGCTTGCTGTTGTGGTGCCGATGGTGGGTGTTGTGGTGGAGGATATCTGTTATGGAAGTAGAGGGGGTGGACGGTGGGAGTGCTGTGGTGATGGTAATGGTGGTGGT
>NC_087152.1:10355000-10357500 GCF_035594125.1 Scylla paramamosain
AAACGGCTTCGTCACCGTACGCCGAAGAGCTCCGTGTCTTAGGAGTGAATGCAAATCGCCGATGGTCTCCACGCGAGGGTCAAGTTGAGGGGTGTCGCGGAGGCAGCATCAGAATTCTCCCGTCGCGTGTGTTACGGCACTGGACGGCCGGCATTCCTACAGTGACGGTCAGGGAGGCGGAGGAGCCTTGCTAAGGTCTAGGTCAAAGTCGAGGCGAAGACGCACAATCGCACGTGGAACAGGAAAAACCAGCAGCGTGGAGGTGTTGAGAAATCGGTCAAGAGAGAGTTGGAGGTATTACGGAAATTGTTCTGAGAAAGTTGTGTTGTTACGAGCTAAGGCGAGAGAACGTCTTTGCCGTAACCACTGTCGGTCAGAGAAAGTCGATCACATAACGGGACAAAGTTGAAGGTTAGAACACAACGTCACAACTCCCCCCACCTTCACCCGCGCCTGCCCCAGACTCCTTCCTCCTTTCACATTGCTCCACTCCCCTCTCCCTGCTTCCTTCCTGCTTTAGATCCTCCTCCTCTTCCTCTTCTTGAACCTCAGTCCCTTCCTCTTCCATCCTTCCTTCCTCTTCATGAGCTCCACTCCCCCTTCTTTCTTCCTTCCTCCTCTTGAGCGCCAATTCCTTCCTTCCCTAAAGTCTCAGTCTTCTCCTCTTCCTCCTTCCAGTGCCACAGTCTTCTCCTCTTCCTCTTTACAGTGCCACAGTCTTCTCCTCTTCCTCCTTCCAGTGCCACAGTCTTCTCCTCTTCCTCCTTCCGGTGCCCCAGTCTCTTTATCTTCCTCCTCTCTGGTCCTCCAGTCTTCTTCGTCTTCCTCCTCCTTTGCACCAGTCTCTTTCATCTTCCTCCCCTCCTGCCCCAGTCCCTTCCTCCTCTTCCCCTCGTGCCCCAGTCTCCTCCTCTTCTTCCTCTCCTGCCCCAGTCCTTTCCTGTTCTTCCCCTCCTGCCCTAGTCCTCTCCTCTTCCTCCTCCCCGTGCCCCAGTCTCCTCTTCCTTCTCTCTTGCACCAGTCCCCTCCTCTTTGTTCCCTCCTCTCCCTTCCCCCTCATCCCCGCCTCATTCTTTTTCCCTCCCTTCTCGTCTTAGACTCTCTCCGCCGACTCTCATTAACCCAGACTGTTTGGGGACTCAAGTTCACTTATCCGTAAGTTACGAGAGGTAGAGCGCCAAGTGTGTCAGTAAGGGACTAGTGTGACATCCTCAAGCTTCCTGCGGCAATCGAGCGGCGTCAGGTGCTATGGGGAGGCGTGTCTTTATGCCAGTGAAGCAGTGGTTGCAAGGTGGCGGGGATGGAGGCAACAGTGAGGCGGCCACAAGAAGCGGTAGTGCGAGGGCTCTAGACTCCGGGCGGCGCAGGTGAGGCGGGCGGGTGGGTGTCGCAGGGGGAGCGGGTTCCGGCAAGCCCGTCGGCCATCATCACGCCTGCACCGCTACGCAACAGTGACTCAATACATACTTTTGCCGGTAGATCTGGACTTTCTCTTCCCTGTGGCACCGAATGAAAAGTTTTCTCAACATAGCGGCGGCAGCTGGTGGACGCGGCCCAAGTCGTGAGCCACGAGCGAGCAAGAAGAGTTGTTTAAGCGAGTTGTGGTTTGTGGGCCAGCGAAAACCGCTAGGTGGGGCGGCGTTGCATCACGCCGGTATTCGCCAAGGTGACTTCTACTACTGCCTGGCACTTACACACGTGGCTCTCACTACCTGTTGGTCCCCTTCCTCCCTCTGCCGCCCCACCCTTTCCACCGCCGCCCGCTGTCAATTAGCGGCTTCGCATTCCAGGCGAGTCCTGTCAACATCGGCTTCCGTAGATGCTGCCAGTTGCAAATTTTTATGTCCCCACTCCGCCACTCCTCTAGTTCTTCCTTCACCATCGGGGGAGCGGGGCTTTCCTCCTCCCTCCCTGAGTAGCCTGCTCCGCCACCTCCGCTCTTCGGCCTAACCTGTGGACCTTTCTGCCCCGACTGCCATCAACAAGCGGCCGCCTTCACCATGACTCATCTGCTCCACAGTGCTTGTGGTTGGGCTCCTCCTCACTCCTCGCCTTACATCTTTCCTCCTCTTCCCCCATGACCATTTACCCCTACCTCCTCTACCTGAACGGTCCGCCCTCCTCTCCCTCGCCCCACTCTCCATCCTACGTTCTAGCTGGGTCCGAATATCTTCACCACCCGGCTCCTCCCCCTCCTCATGTTCTTTCCTCTTCTCCCTCATTCCCCCTTCTCTGCCTCCCCCCGGCAGCAACTGGCTGGCCCGAGGCGGATGTGGGTCACGGTCAGGGAAAGTCAGAGGCACTCCAGCCCGCAGCATTCCGATGCATACGATAGAAAGTCATTGCATAAAGCTCCTTTCGCGTTTCTAAGTGCGAGTGTCGGCGGCGGCAGTGGCGGCGGGAAGCTGACCCGAAGCGAGGGAGCGGCATGCCCGGGCACCGTCAGCACCGCAGCCGCCGTCGCTCCTGCCGCCTGCCTGCCTGCCCTACCCAAAGGTCA
>NC_087152.1:10362500-10447500 GCF_035594125.1 Scylla paramamosain
ATTGATCACAAGAAAATATTGCTCAATTCTTTTCTCCCTTAAAAATGAAAAAAAAAAAAAAAAAAGGAACTGGTAAGGAAATAAAATAACTTGTTTTCGTTTTTCCGTTTTCGTTTCTTTCGTCTTTTTTGTCTTTTTTTTTTGCGGTAATCATGAAAACCGCGACATGGGAAAAATGTTAGGTTATTATTGCTTTTCATGACCTCGACAGCTTTCTTCTGTCGTTTTCGTTTTCCCTTCTTGTATTTATTAATTTTTGTTTTATTTACCTTTGTCTTTTTTTCCCGGTAAGGCATCCTGTCATCCTTCCCTTTCTCTTTCCTTCCTTTCGTTACTTTTCCTGGAGATTTTCGAGCATCGTTGTATGATTTTTACCACCACCACTACCCTCATCACCACTCCTACCGCCACCACCAGCACCACCACTCTCTGCACCGCTAGAACCACTACTCGTAACACCTGTAACAACAGCAGCAGCAACAACAATACCTCCTGTCTGCAACATCAACACTTTCCCACACACACGCGGCAATCCCTCCTCTTTCTTGGCACCTTTCCATAGTGAGTGAACCGGTGACTTGACGCAGTTTTCCGAGACGCTTCGCTTTTCTCTTTTTTGCCCACGTGGTTACGATTGGCAAGTTGCTTTTACTCACATGTTAAAGTATTCTCTAGTTTTGATTCCTGCCCCTACCAATAGAAAATAAAGGGTTTCTAGATGTAGGAAGGGATATTTTAGTTAAGTTTTCTATTAACTGTCAGTGTGAAAGGAAGGAGAGATGAAAGGATAAATGAAAACGAAGAAGGAAAAGAATTCTCGTAGGACTGATATTGTAGCACACTTTCCTTGACCTTGAGTGTGTGCATGGCTACAACTTTCCCCTTGAGGAGATGCAACTCTTGACTTCATTCATGTTTGGTTGCTTTGCAGACGCTCTAGTCTAGCAGAAGTCTCGGCCTCGGCCACTCAGTTACTAGGGCTCCCGTTGGTGGCTCATCCGCTGCGCCATTGGGTGAGGCTTGAATGGCGCCGAAGGAGGTGAGGTTACGTCGCCACACGTTAACAGGACTCCGCGTTCATGTTACTTCCGCGTCCCTCTCTTCACGTGCCGGTCTTCAGAGTAGGTCGTCATGAACCTACTGCGTCGCGGCCTACTTCCTTTCCCTTCATTCTCTTCCTTCCTTCTCCTTCCCTCCCTCCCTCGGGTACACCGGTGCGCGCCCCCAACAACTCTCAGCGGTCCGGAATCATCAAGTTTCCGTTTAGAAAGTGTGATCCCATGAGGCTGACCTGGAGATCTCTACACGTGGCTCTGAGCTTCCCGCCCCCTGGCCTTCCCCTCGCCATGCTCCACCTTGCTCCCCGCCCTCCCGATCCCCTCATCCCGCCCTTGCCCTGTGTCTCTACTGCCCCGCTATCTGCTTCCCCCACTTCCTCCCCCTCAGCCTGTCTGGCCCCGCGAGAACACTCCAAGGCACCGTTCCGTTAGTACTTGAGGAGAGCTGGTTGCGTCGCAGGCAGAAGTAGGGAGCGGAGGAGAGGAGGAGGAGGAAGAGTAGGAGTAGGAGTAGGAGGAGGAGGAGGAGGAGGAGGAGGAGGAGGAGGAGGAGGAGGAGGAGGAGGAAGAGGAGGAGGTAGACGAGGACGAGAAGTATGAGTAGATAATTATGGCATGCGGATCCCTCGGTACCGGTTCGCTCAAGACAGCACAGTGAGGAACAAAGGCGAAGGATAACAGCGGTAATCTGAGTCATGACGTCACACGGAACGGTGGTCAGGCAGGCAGGCCTCTGAAATGACGGAAATGCACACGCCGCCATTTCCTGTGACGTCATTCTCATTCCAGCAGGGGCGGAAGCGGATAACCGTGCGACGCTCCCTCCGGACGCGAAAATGTCAAATTTGGGAAGGGCAGCCTCGAGCACCGTGCAACATACAGAGAAGACGCTGGGAATACACGTAAAGAGAGATGGGACGAGTGTGGACTGACCAAGCTTCACAGGCTGAGATTCGAGTGACTTTTTCTGTCACGCTGGGTACTGAAACGAGGAGGAATGTGCGTGGCCTTGTGTGAGCGAGGGGATGAAAGGGAAGAGGTGGCAGAAGACCGACCCCTTTGTCCGCCACTTGAAGAAAGGATTTTGCAACAAGTATGAGGGATACCAGATTCTAGCCTTAGGAAGATAATCATACGTAATGGTCAAGAGTAACACGTGTTCACGACAACATTAATAAATTAAGGACAAGTGTGTACAACACCAGTAATAAATAAGGGAAGGCATCAGCAGTGTACACAGCGAGAGTAATAAATGAAGGAAGGGGGACACGTTGTATTACACGACGAGAGCAATAAATCAGGGAAAGTAGACAGGGCGGATGCGAGGCAAGAGGAATTAATGGAGGAGAGTGGACATGCTCCACACAATGAGGGTGACGTTAGAACCTACAAATATTTGAAGAACTACATGAAACTCGTATCATGGAGGACGAGTTGAGTTGCGTTTCCCTGCCTGAGCAAGCCCCCGGAGTGGCTGGCAGCGTCCTCCACATTCCCCCAAGCCTCACGCTCCCGCGGTGCTGCAAACGATGGAATGCAAGGTGTTGTCGCTCCCTTGATCCCTGTCTCGGCTCAGTGGGGGAAAGAAAGGAAAAAAATCGATGAGCAGATATGTGTTCCAGTTATCAGGAGCGGAGCCGAGCCATGAGGCATGAACACAATGCCGCCTCAGTGCCCACGTGGTTCGACAGTGATGTTTTTCCCCTCCTTTTTTCACAGAACCTTGAGGCAGCTTGGCCAATCACACGCCAGCATTATGTAACGTGACTCAAGCAGTAGAAACTGGAGAACCTCTCAAGTCAGGCGTTTGGCGGTGCAGTTAGACTCCGCAAGTATTACGATTACGTTACTTCGATGGCGCGAACAAATACTTGAGTGCTAAAAAGGAAAGTTTGGCGTTACAGTCGTGTACGTGCTCTCTTGTGTTAGAGCCAGATGCTGCTGACCACGTGGCGGAGACTGGCCTACGCTGAGCACTGCTGAACCGGACGCTGAGTGGGAGAGACGAGGAAGAGGAACTTGCTTCATTTATCAAACATTTCCCTTCGAAAATATCACGTGATTCTGGCGCATCTTGAAAGATTGATTGTTCATTAGCCTTTGAAGATCCCACAAATGTGATTGACCTAAGAGCCTAGGGTTAAGCTTTTGCGCAAAGACTATAAATACCAGGATGCAGAAACATTAATAATACGTTCCACATAAAATTGCAACATACGAGTCATCTCTAAGATTTTACACTCTACTTCGACACTGGAACTCCTTGTAATATAATATAATTAATTCTGAGAGGGACAGGACCTTATTACATACAGGAGACCTTCAAACTAAACAATCATCCACAGAAACTTTATTCTGAAACCACCTCTTTTTTTTTTTTTTTTCTTTTCCCAACTCGTTCGGCTGAGTCAGAGTTCTAATGGATCAATGTCTTGAGAGCCACTTCCGTACCACGATGGATGGCGATCGTTTTCAGTTGAAAGATTTTGAATTATTACAGTTCTAGGTGAATGTAAAGTTAACAGATGTTTCGTTTTAATTGAGAATGAAGCAGATGTGTGTATATTTGCGTGTGTGTGTGTGTGTGTGTGTGTGTGTGTGTGTGTGTGTGTGTGTACAGTTGACAGGCTTAGCAGATTTATGAGAAGCGTGTGAAGAATGCGGTGAATAGGAAGACGGAGTGGGAGCAAGTGTAAAGGAGTGGTGGAGTGTCAGGTTGAGTGAAATAGGTAGAACAGGGCAGGCGCCAGCACTAGACAAGGAGACAGGTAAGCTTGCTATACCAAAGCAGACGTGCCATGTATACAAATGTTGATGGCACGTAGGGTTAGCAGACAAGTGGGGCAGCGAGTGCAGCAGGAGGAAAGTACAGGGGACTGAGGAGATATAAAACGTAGATATCCAGGGATGGAACGCAGGATTAACAAGTAGTATGTAGAATGTGGTTGATATATACGTGCATGAAGACAGGAAAAGAATTTGAAGTTTTGTATAGATACAGTCATATAAGTATCCTCTCCTCTACTGACTGACTGACTGACCGAGTGACTGACTCTAATTTGGTATGTTCGTCATCCCACCGCGACATCCTAACCCTGACCTTCTCTTTCACTCTCGTTACACCATCGAAGTCTCTCTCTCTCTCTCTCTCTCTCTCTCTCTCTCTCTCTCTCTCTCTCTCTCTCTCTCTCTCTATCCTTCCAGTTTCTCATTAAAACGTTACCACATCTTTACATCACTCTCCTCACAGAGAACTTAAATGGTTATTATATATATATATATATATATATATATATATATATATATATATATATATATATATATATATATATATATATATATATATATATATATATATGTATATCTTGGCCTGTAGTGGCAGTAGGCAGATCAGCTGCAACTTATTTTTGAGACATATGGTCAACCTCTTATATTTGTGAAGGACCAGTTTGTCGTCCTCCGTCCGTGGTGAAGTAGGCAGATTTTTAGTGGCGCTTTCACAGAGGCTCATGCCGCCCCCTAAGGCTCCCTGATTTAGTCCATGTCTAAGACAAGGTTGATAGGAAGTATATGGGCGTTCCTCGACCACTCGGTGACAGCTTGAAAATGGCAAGCTTCCGGCAGGACTCAAACTCCATCTGCGATCACCACGTCCGATCATTGACGACTAGACCATCGCCTAGTGGCCAGAAGATATTTGTAAATCTAGAAGGAATAGTAGTAGTAGTAGGAGGAGGAAGAAGGGGAGAAGGAGGACTAAATCGCTAAGGCATAAGGCGTGAAGAATGAGAAAAGGGCAAAATTGACAACCAACCTGTCATCATTGCCTTCCTTTCCTTCCACCACGACTACCACCACCATCTTCACCACCACCACCAGCACCACCACCAGCCATCCCACACTCAGCTCCGCCATCCGCCGCAGTCCCTCACACATCTGGTCTCAACCACTATCATGATAACTACTTCCTGTCTTCATTCTACGTAATTTAACAAGAAAAAGACTGTCCCGAGGTCGCCCATGGTACGGGTCGGCGTCTGAGGAGGGTGTGAGTGTGGCTGTGGGATGAAGTGGTGTCGAGACTTCATGGAGGCAAGGCGCTACAGGGCGGGAAGAGGTGTGCATGTGGGTTGGAGGTGGGAGGGGTGGCTTTCTATTATGCCACCAGCGTCTTGCATGCGTGGGTGGACTAAGGAGTTTGTATCCTTGGGGAGGCGCTGCTGTCGATGCGTTGAGCGGCACATGAAGCAAAAAGAGGTTGGTTGTGGCCACCTTGGCAAAAGCGCCGAGCTGTCTGCCAGCCACCACCACCTTCCCCCTGCCGCACACATTACATCACCACACGAATATGAGCGAGAGCCTCACCACGCCGCCATGGACACCGGCGACTCTTCTCTTTACCTCTTTCTATTTTCTGTTCCTCGTTATCGCCTAGGCTATCTCTTGTAGTGGTGCTATAGATAAGGAGGTACGCCGTTATCTTAAAGTTGATGGCTAGTAACTGAGGCATTGTCATGCCAACTATTATGGGAAATAGTTTTTTTTTTCTTTCTTTTTATTTTCCTAACGTCAGGCAGCATGCGGTCCACAGCTGTTGGCTCTTCACACACTGCTCGCTTGCTCATGGTCCATCCATTGTGTTTTAATTCACCTCGGTGAAAACATGCATTATATGAGCATGTAGAACGGTATCGTAAGATATTTTCATGGTCAGTTACCATAAACAGCTGGTGTCTATAAATACTTTCTCATGAAGTTGTGGTATAATCGTACGAGATGCGCGGCATCGGTAGGGTTGGCCACACTGGCGGCCCTCCACACCACATGGTTGGGCCGCAGTGTTGCCTCATCTCCTCTTAATCTCAAATACGTCTGCGTGCCCCACACCCACTTTTACACACAACTTTTCCTACGAAGAAGCTGAGGAGATGTTTGTGTAAGCTTTGATCGTAGTTGAAAGCTGGCAAGAGCGACAAGAGAGCAGGATGAGAAAATGTCTGAAAAATGTTAACTGGTATCGGCGTGTGGGGTAAGGGGGGAGACTGGCCTTGAACTTGGTCTGTATTTTTACTCTCCCTCTCAAGTGGCTAGCATTTCTTCCGCACTTCTGCATCTTTTTATGTATCTTCGATTATCTCCTCTTTAGTGAAATATAATGCAAATAAAGTCAGTAAAGTGGGGATGCCGGCGAGACCACAACATTCTATTAATGGCGTGAAAGTCGAGCCGTGCTAGTGTGGAGAAGCACACTGCCTGAGTTAAAGGTACGTGTACGTGCTGGCATTAATGGGTTAGGAGGGGTGGGCGAGGGTCCTGCTGATACAGATATTCTGGATTACAATGTTAGCGTTTCACGGCGGTGCCATTATCTCCTGTCCTGTCCCATGCCGCCTGTCCTGCCAAGCTGGCCTTGAATCGATGACGCTCCTCACTGGGACTGAAAAGATAAGGTGTGTGTGTGTGTGTGTGTGTGTGTGTGTGAACGAGCAGCACACGCACCTATGTATACACACGACGCCTCGGGTCACGGAAGTGGGGGAGGGATGGAGGGAGGGAGGAAGGGAAGGAGGGATAGAAAAAGGGGATGGGAAGGGGGGGGGGAGAGCACCCCCCGTGGCTCGGTGGGAAGTCGCCCACGTAATTAGAACCACTCTCACACGTCCCCCCACACACACCACAATGCGAGAAATCACTACATAATGAGGGGCACCTGCCGGCACATTAATTTTGGAATGGTCGCTGCCTTGGGCGGACAAGTTACCTCGCGAATGAAATAGTGCTGCGCTGGCTGGTAGTGTCCGCTGCTGCAGCCTTGAATGGTGAACTTTTGCCTCTCCAAGTTAGTTAATTTGGTTACTTATCTTCCTGGGAAAGGCGCCTGGCTTGAATATGAAGATGAGAGTTGGAAAAAATGAGTAATTTAGGCATAGTAGTCTAACAATTTTATACGTACGTATATTCACCTTTGAAAACCCAAATAAATACTGGTGTTATATTCACTGAAACGAAAGTATTGTTTTTATACATACTTGTGCTATACAATATCAGCGAGGAAGCAGTCGCATTTTTTTTTTTTTTCGTTATTTTCTTCATCTCCTATTCTGTATTCACTAAATGAAATGTATCAGACCAATTAGCATGACTGTGGCACTCTCCTGTCCTTCCAGCGTACTCCCCTTTCCGATTACTTACAAATTATGCGGAGGAAAGGGAAGAGAAATGCAGCGGCGTCTCAGAACGGAACATTTTGTATAGGAAACCATTACCTGGGACGATGCTATAGTGTGTGTGTGTGTGTGTGTGTGTGTGGAGATAGTCACGTAGCCTATTACACGGTCGAGTTGTCCGAGTCAGTCACTTTGTTTTTTTCTTTCTCTCTCTTTTTATCAGGACACACACACACACACACACACACACACACACACACACACACACACACAGCGGTATTTGACTGGCTTACACCTGCTGAATGAAGTTTTTCTGGTAAAAGAAATCACACACACACACACACACACACACACACACACACACACACACACTCACGATTCTTCTTTAAACACACAACCTCAAGTCACAAACATGTCCACCACTATAGAGCTGACGAAGTGGAAAGGAAATTATGTATACTTAGGAAATATCCTCGCCACCATCTGCCCAAGTAGTAGTAGTAGTAATTATAAATATATTGCACTGATATTCCTTACATCGTCCATGCGCAGTACTTCCCTAGTATTAGCAAGCACCGTTTTTAACCATTCGGACGTGGATAAATTCTTGAACGTAAGAAATGTTGAGGTTACTTGAATTTCCTGTTTGTTATAACGTTCGTAAAGATCACTGAGATGGTTATTTCCTCCCCAGCTCTTTGTTCTGGTTAAATTTACATCACCTATGCATGGAAGATGAAGCGGGGAACATGAATGTCGCTTGTATAGCTTAGACTACTATATTTTTTTTAGTTTGTCGTCTCTACATAACAGAAAACGGAGTTCGGGTGTAATTCTTCCAGACCATTTTCTTTAATGCTGAGTCTGGAGCTTGAGAAAATAATAACGTTTATGTTTGTAGATGTTTGAGGAAATTGAGTTCACTTTTATTTGGTTACATAATGTTCAAGCGGAAGTATATTTGTTTTTGCTATTAAGCACGTATCGTCTCCCAGAGTTGTGTGTGTGTGTGTGTCTGTATGTGTGTGTGTGTGTGTGTGTGTGTGTGTGTGTGTGTGTGTGTGTGTGTGGGAGAGAGAGCAGTGAATGGGAAACAAGACGATGTCACCAGAAATGAGGAAATCCGACTTTTATCTAATTGTAGCAGGTAAATTTTACCTGGATAAAATTTGTCCCCCCAAAGCACGGTCATTTGTTCAGCAAAGCTATTAACTATCTCTTGAAATTCAATGTATGTTATGTTAACTTCTGTTCACGATTTATAATATCGGTGAATTGATGAAACCTACCTGAAAGGTGATTTCGTTAGAGACCTCTGTATCACAAAAAATTCGACCACATACTGAAGGAATCGCTAGGCTGATGGGGTTCAACTCGAAGCTGATAATGATTGCTTCATTTATACTTCTCCCCACCATCAAAAATCCAAGCTAGCAGTGAATGTTTTGCGCCACCATCAAAAATGGGTTACGGTATACTTGGCGCCACCATCAATAATTGGGTTACGGTGACAAAATTGCCTGAATAATTTAACGATTTTGGGTTGGAACTAGTTAAGACATAGCCTATGTCACTCCCCAAATTAAAGGGGACTCCTAAACCAAATTTCATCACAATCAATTCAATGCCATTTCTGTGAAACGCGGACAGTGTGTTTTATTATATAAGATTTATTCCTTCCTTCCTTCCTTCCTCCCATAATTTTTCTTCCTTTCATACTTTCTTTCTTCCCTTCATTCATTCTTGCTTTCTCGTTTTCTTTCATCATGCTATTAATTCTACCTTTTAAACTTTTCATTCACCCTTTAGCACCACCATTACCAATGCCACACACTTTTTTTCCTTCGATATCGATTGTGAGGCTGAGTAGGGCTAGCACTCCTCCTAGCGCTCCTCCGTCGACCCCTTCGAGGTCATAAAGTGCGCTTAAAAGCTCCCGGTAATACAATTCTCGCCTAGGCCATCCTGACGAGGCTCTTAAGACACGATTTAAGTAATATATATGTATCACGTTCATCTGGCTTGACTGTCAGTCCCCTCCTCGTCCTTCTTCCCCGTCGCCAACCTTCCCTCATTTCCCCTTCCGTCCTCTTTCCAGCTTTCCTTCTTGGTTTCCTCCAGCGTTTCTCTTCCAGCCATCTCCTGTGACCTATTTCTTCTTTTCCTCGTTCTTCCTTTCACCGCCCCTCCTGACCTCATCATCCCCCCCTCCTCTCTCTCTCTCTCTCTGTTCGTTCTTCTCGCCAGCCTTTTCAGCGTTTCCTCTCCAAGAGCCGAGGAGAGGAATGGAAGGGTCATAGGGTTTAGGTAAAACTGTGATTCTTAACAGTCTAACAAATGCCACCGGAGAGGCAGTGAAAGGGAATAGTGTTATTGGAGAGAGAGAGAGAGAGAGAGAGAGAGAGAGAGAGAGAGAGAGAGAGAGAGAGAGAGAGAGAGAAGAGAGAGAGAGAGAGATTAAGTACAGACGTTATCAAGAGAAAAACGCCAGTACCATCAGTATAATTAATGAGATCCCACTAGTTGAAGGATTCCAGTGTCAGAAGCGTAACTGGAAGGATACTGTGCCAAATGTAAGATCCAGGCACCGTATTCCCAAGTGTTTCTGCGCTTTATTTCCTCCACTTTTATGAGGCTGTAGTGGAAGTCATTGTGATTTTCAAGGCCGTTGTCGTGATTTTAGAGGAATTTTAAAAAGAACTGCATCATCAGCTGTAAACAAACCACTGACAAGAGTACAAGTAATCTCTGTGGCCTTTGAAAAATGGTTCTAAGATAGCCAAAGCTTCTCAAAGTATGCACCCAAGTATGACCAATAGGAGGACTCTCCAGTATTACCAATAGGTTATCATTGACGAAAGGGGGGACTGTGCCAGCATTACCAATTAGTATCACCAGGCAGGACTCATAGAGGCGGAAGGCACTAATTAAAGATCCCAGTTCCGTCTGC
Source organism: Scylla paramamosain (assembly GCF_035594125.1). NCBI lineage: Eukaryota > Metazoa > Arthropoda > Malacostraca > Decapoda > Portunidae > Scylla > Scylla paramamosain. The sequence continues at coordinate 10,372,676 of NC_087152.1, forward strand.
TATTGTCTCAAAGGGTTCCCTCCCCGACCTCCTCCTTCCACACAACAGCAAATTACTTTTCTTGCCGCCGAGAATCTCTGGAAGGCGATATGTCTCCAGTGTAGCGTCAAGTAAGTAATGTAAAGTTAAGCTAAATTTAATGCCATCACCAAATGTAATACTTATTTTTGCATATATGTTAGATCTTCCAATGAGTTAAGATCCTTTATTTACCATTATCATCATTATTATTATTATTATTATTATTATTATTATTATTTAGCGGTATGAATAAATTTTTGTCTTTAATATTTAATTCTGACTTGGGAGCGACCAAGTTGTGTGTGCCTTGAGGATTGTTTCCAGGGCTGCAAACCTTAGTGTGAAATGGCGAGGCTTTACCTTACTGGAGGGACTCTACGGGGCTGAATCGCCGTTTGTCAATGCGAAATACAAAGCAGGGCCTCATCTGACCTTTGCAGAAAATGTCGCTGGATTACACACACGCGCACGCACAGAGAGAGAGAGAGAGAGAGAGAGAGAGAGAGAGAGAGAGAGAGAGAGAGAGAGAGAGAGAGAGAGAGAGAGCAATCTCAACATCCAGGGTGAGGGGTAAACTGTGTAGATTGTTGTGTATCACTGTGAACCATTTGTGTAGCGTGAAAGTAGGACAACATTTGCGTCATGCAGGTTTTCATAATTTGCATTTTTCCTTTAGTTCATTTTCCCTTACCGTCACTAGCTGGCAGGGAAAGTGGCCGTGGCGACCTGGGGATGCTTCACTTATGACATTTGCCGCCTCTCGATTCACCTTCCGACCTGCTGGCTGAATATACCGCGAGCACACACACACACACACACACACACACACACACACACACACACACATATATATATATATATATATATATATATATATATATATATATATATATATATATATATATATATATATATATATATATATATATATATATATATAACTGTACGTGTATATTGAAATGTGTATCGCGGCAACGCTCTTCTATTATATTAGTATTCGTAAAAAACGCATGAGCCTGAGGTGTCACTCTTTCATTGGCGACGTTCAGTGGAGGCTGCGGGGGCAGTGTTAGCCGGGAATGGTGTCGCCATCCACTGACGCCCTCGGCACTCGGCTTGACACACATCAAACTTTAAGTCTCTTTTGTAGTCTGCATGACTGAGTTACTGAAGCAGAATCTCTTTTAATCTTATCGTTTGTTAAAAGTTTATGGCGTGTTCGTGACCGGTGGAACTTGATGGCTAAGGAGCTTTGGGATGTGTTTATCTAGAGGAGAGTGTCGGCACGGAGTAGGCAGGCGGGGCGAGGGCGGGTCCTTCCTGAGTCTGCACGCTTAGAAGGGCGGAGGCGGCGGGAGGCTTCCATGAAGGCGAGCCGACCCTCCAGGAGACGGCGGGAGCAGCATCTCTCCGGCCTTATCGCACCTTAATTATCAGTCATAGCCCCAAGCCACATTCATTGAATTAATTTCCTCGCAGCTGTTGGATGATTTACGAGGCGTTAATGTAGTCAGCCCCACGGTGGCCGGAAGGCATTCACTCCTACCCTGCCCCATCCTCGTCTCGCCACGCCCGTCTAACATTATCCGCGTCTCGTTCCAGCCTTATCTTGCCCTATCCTCGACTAGCTCCACCCCTCATCCCCGTCTCGGCCCTCCCACCTACGTCTAGCTGTATTATTCTCTGGTCCATTCATCTCCCCCTGTTCCTCCTTATCACCGCGTTAGTGGAACGGCCTCGCCTGCCTTGAGAATGATCGGCGTTGGTACAGCTCTAACTCTTCAACAAGATGTGCTGGCAAATATCCATGTAATAAAAAGACACATTATGTATTGAATTACAAGGTGAAGCGTTGTCTAGCTGCTATCGTGCGCTATTTACTGTAGACCTCGATTTGGGGGACCTTGGCATCCCTGGGCAGCGTGGAGGCCTTGTACCAGTTCTTTCGCTAGCCAGCACCATTTGCATATCCGTCAGCTTCACGTAATCCTGCGATGAAAAACACTTGACATAAGGAATGCTGAAGTATTCATCTTCCCAGCGTGAAGGAGCCGTAAAGAGACAGACGCAGATAAAACGGTGGGAGGCAGAGGGAGCTGGAGGGTTTACGAGAGCGACGGGCGGCGGGCAGACCCTTGGGGAGGCTCAGGGCCCACAGGAATACCTATGTTATGGCCTCTTACCGCCGAGCTCCTCTTACCTGGCGTCCAGCTGCTGGGGAGGCGCTCACCGGGCGGACAAGTGTTGCGGAGGATTGCGAGATGCACGAAACACACACACACACACACACACACACACACACACACACACACACACACACACACACACACACACACACGGATCAGTAGTACACAGAACACATTATACGAAAAGAAAGACAGAGAAAGAAAAGAATTAGTGTTTTTTTTTTTTTCGGTAAGGACGGCGGCATTATACCTCGACGTGTCCCGCTGGCCTGCCCCGAGGCACTCACTCCCAGGGGAGGGGCAAGGGTGGCACGTCCTAATCACAGCCAAGGGGCGTGGCAGCCTAACAATCAATACCCAGAACTGTAGTGAGGCATGTGGGGGAAGGTGTAGGCCTAGTGTGGTGGTGGTGGTGGTAGGGGAGGATGACGCAAGGTTGTGGCGAGGAGTGAATGATGCAAAGTGGTGTTAGTACTGGGGGAGTGATGCAAGGTCCGTGAGGGTAGGATAGATAGGGGAGTGATATTACCTTTAACTGGGTAGAGAGAGAGAGAGAGAGAGAGAGAGAGAGAGAGAGAGAGAGAGAGAGAGAGAGAGAGAGAGAGAGAGAGAGAGAGTCAGTTATTTCATCCCGTATCGTGGTTCTGTCCTGCACAAAACAGCTGCTCTGGTACCACTGCGGCCCAGAATCCTGACGTGTACATGTGTCAAACGTTCGCTGCAGAATATTACACGTCCCAGTTCCTCACCGCATACAATAGAGGGCGCAGTACACACTATATTTATTTATTAATTTTCCAGCAAGCGTTGAAGGTATAGTGTAGGTCAAGGAAAGGTCATAATGTTAACTAGTCTCTTCCGTGAATGTATATTTCAACATAGTATACTAGTTTGAAAACTGAGTCACACATCAATTAACTCTTGCAGCATCTGAGTTTCTATTTAATTTTATTCTTGGCATCACCTGAGGATTATGTCAAGTTTATCATGATTTTTGCTATATTGAAATGTTTAAAAATCATCTCCAGTTACCCATTCACTATGATTATATCTTCATTTACTCTGGCTAACATCTGGGGACTGCATGAAGTCTGAAAATTATTAGTGGCAGTGAAAGGGTTTAATGCTAAGCTAGTGATGCTCAATTTTCTAGTATGAGTGGTGTGAGTGGGCCGGCCTTTAGCCCTCCCCTGGCCTGCACCTGCCCCGTGGCGCCCATCTGCTGGGAACTGCCGGTACCAAACGATGTAGCAGAAATGTGTTTACGTGTTCTTTTATGACTTAAGGTATGTACACACTCATTTCTGTGACGTGATAGTTGTGTTGATCATCCCTCCCTCCCCTTCCCTTTCTTCCCTCCGTTCCCATCCGTTCTCTCCCATTCGTCGATCTCAGGTATCTTCTTTCCTTCAGCTCCCCCCTCCCCCCCTTCCCACTTCTCTCCTTCCCCTCCGACTGAACCTTCTCTTCCCTCTTCTCCTTGATCCGCCTCTCCTGTCTTTCTCTTCCTGCCCCCCGACCATCACGTAATGACCGGCCGCAACACAACCTGTCCTGCCTGCCAGCGGTCTGCACATCACTCTTTGTTCTTTTAGATGAGTTGCTTCGCTCTGTCGGGATATTGCGCGGTGACATTCAGCATTTCCCTTTCATACGCGTCTTACAATAACACTAGAGAGGAAAGAGTGCACCATCGGTTTGTGTATATGAATACTCATACACATACACATTATTGTTGTTGTTGTTGTTGTTGTTGTTGTTGTTGTTGTTATTATTATTACTATTATTATTATTGTTATTATTATTATTATTATTATTATTGGTAGTAGCAGCAGCGGTAGTAGTAGTAGTAATAGTAGTAGTAGTAGTAGTACTTGTTGTTGTTGTTGTTGTTGTAAATAGCAGTAGTTGTAGTAAGTAGTAGTAATAGCAGCAGTAGTAGTAGTAGTAGTAGTAGTAGTAGTAGTAGTAGTAGTAGTACTTGTTGTTGTTGTTGTTGTTGTAAATAGCAGTAGTTGTAGTAAGTAGTAGTAATAGTAGCAGTAGTAGTAGTAGTAGTAGTAGTAGTAGTAGTAGTAGTAGTAGCAGTAGTAGTAGTAGAAGTAGTTGCAGCAGCAGCAATAGGAATAGTAGTAGGAATAGTAATAGTTGTAATATTAGCAGTAGTAGTAGAAATAGTTGTTTATAGACAAAACTATATACAAACTCCAAAGAGGTATTACACACACACACACACACACACACACACACACACATCATCTCGCTTTTTCTCTTTCTTCCCGAGACATGAAAAAAAAAAAAAAATTAGAGAAAACCACAAGGTCCACATATCTTAAAAGAATTACTTTTTGTGCAGCGTGATCGCTCACTCTCCTCTCAGACAGTGCCGGCCAGATCTGACAACCCGGGACGCCCCACTGCCTTGCCTTGCCTTTGATTTTTTTTGGAGTCATTATTATTATCTTTTTCTTAGTAGCACCACATCATTAATGCTCCCCATCATTTCCTTATCTATTCATCCATTCGTCATCCTTGTACCATCTTCTCCAAGGATTTTTTTTTTATTTTGCTTTTTTTATCTTATATGCACCTCACTTTTATGTTGTACGTCTTTATTTTTTTTAATTATATCTTTAGGTTATTTAGTTTCACGTGTGTGTGTGTGTGTGTGTGTGTGTGTGTGTGTGTGTGTGTGTGTGTGTGTGTGTGTGTGTGTGTGTGTGTGTGTGTGTGTTTGTGTGTGTGTGTGTGTGTGTGTGTGTGTGTGTGTTTATCGTAACTCTTTTTCTATATCCTTTTTCTTTTTCCTTTACAGTGTGAGAGATGCAGTCTTCGATGGTAAGTAATTCTGTATCGTATATCAGTATTACCATTATCTGAAGTAAATTTAGCAACACTAGGCATGGAAATCTTTTGTAAACATTGTAGCTATTTTACTAATTCAACACCTTTCTTTATGCCACAAGAAGGAAATGGTTTTAAATCATAAACTGTATGTATCTGACAAAACGAGTAAATTATCATTCGCGTATGGCGGTGACCAGGTGACGGGAGAGGCCGAAATAAACGAACCAAATAGAAAAGTTTAGGTCGGGGGAATTCTTGGCTCAGATTTGTGCTAACAAACTTCTGTAGATTAATTAGGGCCCAAATATTTATAAGAAATGCACAGAGAAAAGTTCGCTCGCTTTTTAAAGAAATGAACTGAGTGCACATAAAAGTTAAGAACCACCCAAGTTTATTAAAAAGTTCTGAAGGAGGAAGTATGTAGACTGTTAGTACTCAGGTTGTTGTGAAATATACTAAGTTGGATTAAAGCTAATATCTGTGGCTTGTTTGAAAAGAGGAGAGGACAGTATGAACTAATATGGAAGACTGTGGAAATATGTTTGAACATTCTGTTGTGAAATTATTTATATTTACTGTTGAAATGCCGCGCAAGAGACGCAGGAGGTATGTTGCACTATTTTTACAAAGGTGAACAAATTGGACATTAACGTTAGCAAGGAAAAGTATAAACTTTATTAACGACAGCTATTCTGGGACACGGAACACGACAGACGAACAGAAAAAGAAAGAGGAGTAGTTATAACTTTAATGGAAACTGATGCAACATTGCAATGCGAGGAAACTGAGCTCATTGGATTATTAATAGAAACAAAATTCGTAGAAAAGAACATTTAATCTGTTATTTTTTAAGAGTGTTATGTGCATGTGAATTCAGCTCTGACATGAAAGATGAATCCTCTCTGCTCAGAAAGGAAAGAAGCACCTGTCCATGAGTAGCGAGCTGTTGGAAGCCGCACATGATTATTTAACTTAAACTGTGAAAAAGAATAATGCGAACTTTTCCATTACACCACCGAGAGACGAACACGATAATTTCAGCGGGAGTTTTCTGTCGTTCGAGGATAGTTAAAACTTTTAAAATGAAATCGAAACTTGGGGGACTGATGATAACTGTGTTTTCTTTTCACCATTCAGGAAGGAGCTGTTGACCTTCTGTCTGTTGTTATTTTCAGCTAGAGTTTGTTGCTGTCAGGGGATTCGAGATACACTGGATGCTTGAAACTTTCAGATTGAAATCGAAACGTGGGGATTCATGGTCACTGTGGTTACTTTTTACCATTGAAAACGGAGCTCTTGATTGTTTTTACTGGAAATATATGTGTGAATTACTTACTGATTAAAAAGCTGTTGCGAGATATTTACATGTAATTCAACACTGACTGCTGTGGTCGTTAGGATTAAAAGCACAGTAAAAAGATAATTTGCCTATACACACATAAAAAGAGGAAATATGAGGTCGATTTTCACTTATCTGGGGTGTAAAGTTATTCAGTATACTGTAATGCATATAGAAGTATCTTAGAAGTTACAGGTGATGATGGGGAACGTTGCGTGGCAGTGAATGCGTTAATACATTTACATCTGAAATAGGTACTGTTGATGGAATAATAAAGATGGAATGATGTACAGCGGTCGTTTTAATAGAGCATTTAGTACAGTTGTAGATAATTGAAATACATATGCTGGCGAAGTAAGTGACAATAAGAATAATATCCTCCTAGTCCTCTTAGTCTTTCTCTTTCTCCTCCATCTCCTCCTCCTTCTTTGCTCATTATATAGTGGTTTTAATTGAATACTAGAATAAACTCAACATTTAGTGTTCCTATCAATAGCGAAAAAGCTGAAGGAAAGCTGAAGGCTCTCTTACCAGGATTCACGTTCAAAGCATCGCCACATAAGAACATAAGGACACAAAATAAGGAAAGGACAAAATAAGAGAAGTTGCAAGAATTCGTCAGAGCTATACGTGGCAGTTCTTACATGACTCATAAGACTCATGGGGGAATTTATGACCGTATTGACAATTTATTTATTTTTTTTTCATATATATTTATGTGTTGCTGTTTGAAGTGGCCAAGAGTTGTGGCCAAGGTTTGCCAATGCCTGACCATATTCGCTTATCGCTGAGTGGTTTTTAAATCACTTGTACGTTATCAGCTGAACCAAACCGTGATTACAGCCACGACCAAGTACTGGATAACATAGAAGTGCGGGAAAAGTGCCACTCCAGATTTATTTGACTGCTCTACACCCATGAGAGAGAGAGAGAGAGAGAGAGAGAGAGAGAGAGAGAGAGAGAGAGAGAGAGAGAGAGAGAGTTTTCTGTTGCTTTATACATTAATAACGAAAAGAGGATGATAGAGGAAAGTATTTAGTCACAAGTATTACATTTTATAACGAATCAGTACCCTCCTGAATCCCATTATGCTCTCATGTTCTTCTTATGTTCTTATGCTCCGTCTTTGTCTCCTCTCCCATACCCGAATTTAATAATGAGGCAAAAGCTGAATTCCTTTACGTGTTATGCCTCTTCCTTACTTCCTCCTCCACATTCCATTCCCCTTGGAGCGGTAGATACTCCACTTAACTCTGGTGTACCTAAGAGGAAAGTAACGGCAGGAAACTATACTCATTTGTCTATTACCATAATGTCATTTTCTTAACTTTTATTCCCTTAGCATCAGCAACGCCTTGCACTCTCGCCTAACGCGTCTACCTGAGAAGGATCACACATCTTTATTAAGTCAAGGGGCGGGAGATGGATCAGGTGTGTGTGTGTGTGTGTGTGTGTGTGTGTGTTTGTGTTGTATCTTTGCAGCGATGAATCTTGTTTCCTAGCAACGGAGTGTAGCTGGGTGTGTCATGTCTTTTATGTGACTCACCCTCCCTCTTTTTTTCTTTCTCTCGCGCAGTTCACTCAGCACTTGATCTTTCCTGACCTTTTATATTTCACACTCTTCGTCAAACTCACTCACTCTTCATGCTCGTATTTCATCCTTCTCATACTTCCCAGTTCTCACTCACTCCACACTAAGGAAACAAGAGTCACTGGCTTCCTTGCTCCACACTTGTCGTTCTGGATATCATACTCCACACTTTTCTCCACACTCTCAATCCTAGATCCTGCACCTTCTCTTGACACCACATACTTCACTCTTTGCTTCCCTTCCATACCTCATCCATACTCTTACCTTACACTTTAGTGCATACCTGTTTCATACCTCATTCATCAGCCTCACCACGTTCCACATTCTTATGGTACACCACTTTATATTTCACCGTATACTCATGTGTTAGTCTGGTGCATGTGAACACAGGTAACTTTATAACAGCAACAGGTATTCATATCTTGTCTTATTTAACTATCTATGCATACTACACTAGTTAAAGAGGAAACTAGTAACGTATGATATAAAGGAAGGAGATACACTACAGTACTTCATATTCCATTCCATATCCACATCCTAGATTATGTAAACATAATTTTAGATATTTTTTTTGCTCTTGTGGCTGTTTGGGGAAGTTATACATGTTTCAGTGAGACAAAAAAAATCGCATTGGAACGACTCAAGCGCTGCGCACTTCTCCCTCACGGCGAATCTAATTGATATGCGTAAATCCATTGAGTAGAAAGTTGTAGTGAAGATATCAGATAAAAGTGATGTGCCGGTAGGCAAAGCGAAGAAGTATCGTAGGGCCTTCTCATGTAGATGATAATAAATCCGGGTTCGGATGCCTTTAGAAGACTGTGGTCACCAGCGGAGACATTCAGTTTGTTTACATCGGCGTCCCTGTTAAGTGGTTTCAGTGACAGTCACACCGTTTGGAGTCTTTTCTTTGTAAGTAGAACATTTTTATGAATTTAGAAGATAGATTGCTGGTAATATTCACTTGATTCATGAACTGACATCACAAGAATGTAACAGCTAAGCAGCTCTGGGGTGTGATGAGCTGAATAGTGTTGAGGTATACTTCTCACAGTATTATATGCAGGTATCAGATGCCAAGGATGAATTAAGAATGTACCAGTTAAATAGCTATGGGGTATTATGATGAGTTGAATAATTGTGAGGTATGTTTCTTATAATATTTACGTGTGTTAAAGATCAAGGGTGAAGTATACGCCCTTTCATAGAGCATATTTCTACATAAAGAGTGTTTTAGTCTTAATATAGGATACGGGCACCGCCACCAGTGTATTCACAGTATTATCAGTATATTCACAGTAATGGCAGTGCACTCACCCTCCTAATGGTGGGATGTCGTGCCCATAGATTAAAAAAAAAAATCAAGGGGCTGGGCGTGGTAAGATCCAATGACGAGGGACGTGTCATTATTCTCTTATATTTTTTGGGTCCCGTAGAGAACCCAGTGTGTAATAAAGAGTGTAATGACATAAGCTGGACGAGAAAAAATGACACGTTAGTATTACGCATGTATTTATGTATATTTACTGGTAGGATTCGTGACAAGTATTGATTAATTCGACTACTATCTAAACCTAACCTCACTCCGCGCCCTTACTCTATTTACCATTGCTTCATACTGTATCCGAAACTTTTGCTCCACCACATCACCATTACTTCTTACTATTATGGGATTATGAGCGAGCTTTGTTTTCTATCCAGTTTCTGTCTTAGGGCGGTTTCCCTTTCTCATAAAAAAAAAGAAGAAAAAGAAAAGAAAGAAAACTCCATCACGCACCTTTATTCCATCTTCCACCACACGATATTATTCCACATCTTTGCTCCATGCTCCATCACACACCACTGCTTCTTATCCAATGCTGCACCGTTACTCCACATCCTACACCATATTCCATTATTCCACACACAGATCCTTACACCATCCTCCAATCCACATCATTATTACACACACATATCCTAACACCGTACTCCGTTCCCACATTTTTGTACTCCATACTTCATTCCACATCATTACTCCCTCCTCCATTTCATAACATTATTCCACACGTTTATACTCCACATCCCATTGCACACTACTACTCCACATTCTTGTACCCACATCATACCACATCACTAAACCTTATCCCTACTCCACACTCCATCCACACCATTACTTCTGCTCATATCTCATTCCTCACCCATTCTCCACACTGACTGTGCAACTCCCTTTCCTCCTTCACTCCTTAAAAATAAACCCTGAGACTGCGAAAAAAAAAACAAGGAATTAATTAAGGCAGCTCGATAAGCGATGCCTGGATAAAAAAAAAAAAAAAAAAACTATGTTTAATATGACATTAGCGTTCACGTGGGAAAACTCCTAGCAGCGTGGGAATAAGATCTGGAGGTGACAGGGGAAAGGACCCAACGAAGATAGAATAGGAGAAATAATACATTATAAATATACGTGTTCAAGAAGACGGAAGGGTGTACAGATTGTTAAGTGTTAGTTTTGTTCTCGTGGCCTTTGTAAATGTTAAGATACTATTTGTAGACGAGTAGAATTGTTTTTGTTATTTCATTATTTATTTTGTTTTACTTTAGTTATTTATTTATCTTTTTATCTATCCATCTATATATTTATCTAAGCTATCTGTGTTTCTGTCTGTCTATCTGTCTGTCTATAGATACACAGATAGATAGCTATCTATCTACCTAGCTATCTATCATTTATTAATTTACTTATATTTCAATTTATTTATGTATTTATTATTATTATTATTATTATTATTATTATTATTATTATTATTATTATTATTATTATTATTATTTATTTATTTATTTATTTATTTATTTATTTATCTTTTGAGGTGGTTGATAGCTATGATGAAACCTCTTGTGTTGAGTGCAAGGGTGAGTTGCCAGCCTCACCCTGCCATTGTGTAGGCTGAGAGGTCAAGTGTTGCTGGGTTAGTGGTGGTGCTGGGGGAGGAGACGCTGTAGCTAATTTTGTGGATGTTTTGGCTTGTTGACGTGTGCTTAGGCTGTGGTTCTACTAAGGGAAAGTTCCAGAGTTTAAGAAGATGGATGTGTGTCTAAATATAACAACTCCTCGACGTAATTTGTACTTGATTTTTAAGTTTTCTTTAGGGACTGGCATCTGCAGTTTTGTCACCCTTCGCCACAGTCTCTCATACTCGATAAATTTTTTGTTAGCTTCTCTTCACAGCACCGAGCACTATCACATTTCCATAGTCTTCGATGCTCTGTGGAAAACTTTACAAATTAGGAGAGCAGTTTGGTCTGTCTATCTATTGATCCATCGTAGCGAACTGCAAGTGAAATTGAACCTTAGGACTGCACTTTGTAACAACATTTTGAGGTCATACCTCGACTGCTTTTTAACAGGCTGTAGTGGATGTTATTGTGGTTTTCAAGGATAGTTTTATGATTCTAGTGATAGTTTAACAAGGACCCTCCAGCATCATTGGGGAAAAGAACATCCATGAGAAGATGACTATATATATTTTGGCCTTTGAAAATAGTTCATATTAGAGACCAAAGAGTTGAAGAATACTTGTAGTGCGGAGGGGGAGGGAGGGTCAAGGGGGCTCATTAATGCATTTTTTTTTTTTTTTATCGAGTGACAGGGCGGCTTCTCCATGATCTTATGTTGTCTTAAGTGTGAGGCGTGAATCGTGCGTGTTCCTTGCTGGTTATGAGGGTGAACATGTCCTGCCTTTAGTTATGCTATTTACTGACACTTTCGCCTCTCTCTCTCTCTCTCTCTCTCTCTCTCTCTCTCTCTCTCTCTCTCTCTCTCTCTCTCTCTCTCTCTCTCTTACATAATGTTCAGATATTCCTGTCTATCGTTGAATCTGAATGTCAGTTTTGCGGTGGCAGTAGCGACAGACTCCTTCAGGTGATGCGTGGGGATGTAGTGTTATAACGCAGCTCTGGGGCGTGGTATTATCAAGCTACACCGGTAATGAAACACGGCGTGATGAAAATTTCTCACTATTATGACAGCCCGAAGGAAATGCATACATGAACATGACGAGAGAAAACAGCAGTATATTCAGACTGCCTTTTTTTTTTATGTTTACCAGCTCGGTGCCCGAGGTATTTTTAATTCCCATTGTTGTTTGTCTGACACAAAATGGCGCATGAAGCAGATGCCTTTGAGGTGAGAACGTTTTTCACTCTAGTCTGTCCCTTTTTTTTTATTATGTGCTGCAGGAGTGAAGTTATATAGCAAGGTATGGAATGTTTTAAATTCTTTACTCCTTTTTATTGTTTTACTCTGCAGAATACATAATACCTTAGCGACCAGTAGGTAGGATACAGCTGTATAATATACTGTGATGGTGGTTGTGACAGTGGTGGTAATAGTGGTGGTAGATTTTGTTACACACCAGAAGCTAGAACCGAAAAGCGTCATCATACAAGTGGCAGGGGAAGGTGATGGTGGTTGTGGTGGTGGTGGTGGTGGTGATTGTGGTGGTAAATTTTGTTAAACGCCATGAGTTAAAACCAGAAAAGTGTCATAATACAAGTGGCAGAGGGAAGGTGATGGTGGTTGTGTTGTGGTGGTAGTGGAAAATTTTATTACGCGCCAGAAACTAAAACGAGACGAGTGTCATCATACATGTGGCAGGGAACACTCACCATCCCGTCGAGGCAGCTTTAGTTTAGAAGGATTCTCCACAGTTAATTGAGCTGAGGGCTTTATGGAACTTCACAGAGACCAGAGGGGGAAGACCGACATTAGTTTCTATACTTACATACCACAAGCAACGAAAACGGGAAGAAGCAACCATACCAACACCACTATTATGTATCCTCGGTGTGCTGTAACCCTTTCTCTTAGTGGTGACAGTATGGTCCGTATTTAGAAACGCGTTGCTGTCTCACCACGACTATTTTCAGAGGTTACAGAGATGATTAGCCGGGTTCTTAAGAGCGATTTTCCTGTTAATAATCTGGAAATCTTGTTAATCCGTCACTAGAACTGTAAAAACACCCTTAAAAACCAGTGTAACTTCATCCAGAGCCTTTTGAATGTAGTGGAGGTGCTGTGTAGAATCGTTCCAGAATACGGTCATATGACTTGTTTCTTCATCTGAGTAACCTTTGATGATTTTAGTTTCTTTAACTGAGTAACCCTTGATGATTTCACAGAATAGCAATAGGACTGCTTTCTGTAAAATGTTAAAATTACTTGACCCTCCTTTTGCATTCAGCGTTGTCTCAAAATTATGTTCTAAACTTGCATCAGATAATTTTATTCGAGGTTAATTGGTAGTTCATTGAATATTATGCTAATTTATGTTTGAGATGTAGGAATTTGTTATGTAATCTGTATAAATCACCCGAATAGAGATATACCATACCAAGAAAAATACTCATAGGTACAGCATGGTCTGAAGCAGAGTAAATTCCTGTAGTCACTTCCATTGTGCTTTGCCTTTCCTTTCAGTCTGAAGTCCTCCGATCCGCTGATAATCACAAAATCTGACAACTGATTGATTCTTAACAAGTCAGAAGACTTACGACACAAAATACAGTGGAAGTGAATGTGGTGAGCTACTCGAGAACTGATCATGACTATAACTTGGTTTTGAATTTAGATAATTGGCTAATTTGCCAAATGGTCCTCTCAGGGTTGAGAAGACTCAGCACTCCAGGCACTAAAGGGTTAAGACGACTCAGTTAGTCCTTTGGGTGTCAGAGGTCTCTGGAAATTATACTCTAGACCTGCACCAAGCGATTCTATTAAACGTGAGGAGAAGCCATGATAGTGAGAGAAGTTAAACGTCATCAGAAGTAAAAGCAGTTTTAAATGAAATCTGTTTTCTTGAATCACGCTGCATATTTGACGTGGTGAGGAATATTGTTGAATTGATTGTCCTGAAAGCTGGCGGTGAATTAGTTATGGTGATTCTATTGTATATCTCCTCGTTCATCTGCTTCTCGGCTGTATTCCTTTCCTTGTATTTTTTAATAACAGAATTTTTATTTGTTTATTCAGGTTAGGGAAATTTAACTTTCTTACATTTTTTTTCATATTCACGGCGGTAGTGATAAGTTGCTTGTACCCGAGAAGACACTGAGAAATTTAATTCGCTAACACTTTCCAATCAGTTATTGAATTAATTCAAAAGGACACTGAGAGAAACTTTATTTGGGGACAGTCATATTGGTAACTCTTTATTCCTTCATTACTCCTTACTAAAATATGAAATAACAGGAAAAACATTGCCAAATACTTATATGGATGTGAGAGACTGTACAGTGATAGTCCAACTGTGATATCGTTGCCTCCTATAAAGCACATGTTTACATAATGCCAGGCCATGACGCTGTGTTCAAAGGACAATGTGACACCAAACATCAGGCAAGCACAGAGCAACAATACAGTACAGAATGACATTGTAATACAAATCAACACTCTAGTACAAAGCAATGGTGCAATATTTTTCAGCAGCACAATATAAAAGTGTAATAGAAAACAATAGCGCTTTGCAGACCAGGTGGTGTTTGTGGCCTGTGAATCTCTCTCTCTCTCTCTCTCTCTCTCTCTCTCTCTCTCTCTCTCTCTCTCTCTCTCTCTCTCTCTCTCTCTCTCTCTCTCTCTCTCTCCATGCTCTATAATACTGGGCTTAGTTTATTGCTGTAACAGTAAAACGTCGATTGAATTAAAGCAAAACTATAGAACTATTGTAGTGAATTAGTTGCTCCCTACAGAGAGTATCATACTAGAAATAGATTTAAAAGCAGTGAATTTATTTGTAGTTACGAGTATTTTGACAAATATAATTGCTAAAAAAAAAAAAAATATCGACGAAGCGCCTTATGGCGATACGTGATGAGTCTTTCGTCAGATTCATTGCAAAACATTTAATTAATTAACATGATGAAATGTATAAAAGATCTGGCTACAGCCTGTGAAGAAATGTAGTAATCTTACAGTAATGATCGTACTTGATTGAATAAGTTCGAATCGGTGTCTTGTTAAATAAAGCTCGACGTGCAGTCATGGAACAAAGAAATTGCTAAATATAGTTCCTCCGCGTGGCATTGCTCGCGTGACGGAGGATTAAAGCTGAATTTTCTTTCGCCTAAAGTAGCAGTGCGCGCTGACACAATCTGATTTAAGCTAAAGGTTCGACCAAGGAGAATGTCGGAAAGGTTTTCAATATCCGAACCTACAAATTCGCGGTAATGTTTGCTTATTGAAAAATATAACCGCTTAGTAAGTAGCGATTGTTTATTATTATGGCTTAGGATGGATGAAATAATTCGTAGATTGGTGTGGGTCGCCTTTAACTTAAGTATTGATAAGGAAAATCAATGAACAAAACAAAAACAAGGAATTTGGCAGCCATTCTGCATGGGAGCTTGGTGCCGCCGGCTGTGTCTGGAACAACTGGTACTCACCGGTAAGTGAGGGTGGTGGGAGTGGTAGAGGCGCGGGGTGGTTGGCCAGGGCAGGTAGCGGGTCCTGTGCCACGCTCCCCGCCAGTCTCCATAAACGTGTGACATGGGGCTAGGTGTTAGTCCTCACCCAGCTTGGTCCTGTTTCCTCCACGGGGCAGCCCAGTAGCACTCCTTTATGACCACTGATGGGCGCTGCTACGTACACTAAGGGGTAATATGGCGCCCGAAGCTCCTATGAGTATTTCTGTTACAAGACGCTACACAGTAGTTAGGCGCATCATCAGATTCACACACTTTGACGGTAAATGTTCAGTTTGCAGTAAAATTTTTCCTCGGAACTGTCACGAAAGTTATATTGCAACGGACCCCAAGTTTTCCAGTGTTGCGGGTTGGATTGGATAATTGGATTGCTAACCCCACGAACACTGCGGCCAACCAAAATTGAAGTGACTGTCTTCTTACATGACACTGGCTTTCTGAATGTGGTGCCTCTAGGTCTGTGTCACAGCCTGCATACGGGTACAAGAACGAGTACTTTTCAGCTCAAAGACAAATACAATACAAAACATAAATCCGATCACTTGTCGGATAAAGGGAAAGGGAGAGGGAAGGATGAGACATGAAAATACGTCACGAATTAGTTTTAATGAATCAGAGGATACGGTTCACAGTGAGGAACACTCAGGCGAGATGTGAGAGGAAGACGGGAAAGTCAGATAATCTGAGTCCAAGATCATGTCCTCGTCGCAGGACACCAAGGCACTGAGAGTCACGGGCACCGCAGTCATCGTAAGTCACTGCCCCGCTGAGCCTCCGTTTGCCTGGCCATCTGTGGCTCCTCCCTCATCCGCTCCTTCAGTTGATTGTTAATCCCGGTGTCACGGAGCCCTCGTCCTGCCGTACTCCACCATCTGCTCCTTGCCGCCGTGGACTGTGCACCGCACCTTATGCTTAACCGCCTTGAATGTGTCACCTCCATTCATGCATAGACAGTGGTCTCTTACAGGACAGGCGTGTCCTTGTAAGATATATAGTATTTGTTTAATATTAGAGCATATCCTAATGTTAAACTCTGAATGCGATTTTGATTAACTAACCATGAAGGGGTAGGAATTTGTGAAAATTTTTCTTAAGTCTTGCCAGCGAGGGGCTAGTTCTTTCATGTTCCCACTGATTTGTAATTACTTCGGTATTACCCAAGGGGATTCTGATAAGAACTTGCGTGCTTTGGGAACACCAGGAAGAACTTGGCATGAAGTGGAAAGGTGATTTAACCAGGGTGAAAGATGTTCAGAGAACGTTCAATGTAGAAAACGAGGTTAATTGAGTGCTATTTAAAGAGTGGATGGTTGTCTGGAAAGTTTTCTGATAAAGAAATTGAGATTTTGATACTGCGTGATATTCGTGATATTCCATAATGTTAAAGTAGGTAAATAGTACAAGGTAGTTTGGTAGGTGGATATATATTAGGTAGAAAGATAGATAAATTGTTAGATAGACATGGCGATAGTGCACCGCTAGTCTACCACTGAACAACGGACGGGTGAATAAACGAATAAACTTGTAATCGGAAGCGAGTACGAAATTAATATGCAAAAAAAAAAAAAAAAAAAATGATGGTGATAATTGTAATGAGGATTTCAAATATAAATCATAACGAGTGACAGGAGCAGCAGGTGCCTGGGAGGACGCGGGGGCTGTCTGCAGGAGGTGCTGCCTTTCACCCCACGAGGAGGAAAATAAGAGGAAGTGATGATGCACGAGGATATTGAAGTGGAACGTTTTATATCACTAACTCCTTGTATGTGTGTGTGTGTGTGTATGTGTGTGTGTGTGTGTGTGTGTGTGTGTGTGTGTGTGTGTGTGTGCGTCAGTGTGTGTGTGTACGAAATTTAAAAGACCGTAAAAATAGAATAAAAATAGAAAAGCAATTTAGTTTATGGAATTGGACCGAGAATAACTTTTATTTTATTTTTTCATCTCAAAATTTCTCAAGCGATAGGATGGGTGAAAACCATACAAAAAAATGGTCAGCCTGTATGTAATCGCGTTTGCATTTGATTGGCTGGATTGCTAAAACTCCGCTCGAGGAAAACCTGGCACTCACTCCTGTAAAACGGCGCACCCTTCACCTTTCCTTCATCCCGAGGCACCCTTCTGAACACTCCTGCTGATATCACAAAGGCTTAGCGACATACAAAGGAAAAGATGCTGGAGAGGTGATGCTATAAACTGATCGATGTGTCTGAGACCGGAGGATTTGTAGCGGCGGGGCCCAATATAGATTTCTGCATCACACCATTGCTTTAGGCGCCGTGCTGTGCTCCGCAGTGAAGAGTAACGAGCGAGGGGAGATTTCTGGACACGTAGCGCTGCCGTTCTGATATCATACCCCCTCCAGTCCCTGTTAGTGATAAATGTAAGCCAATAACGTACACTATATTACTAACACTCGTAATGCAGGCACTGAAAGAAATTTCATGTCACGTTGAAGTATATTTTCCTCTCACTAGTGGTGTATATTCGAAAATTAAAGCCAAATAAGAAAGTAAATCTCCATTAACCGAAACCGGCCAAGCAGCAGCCCAAGAGAGACTGGAGCAGAGACAGGATTAACAGGCGGGAGCTAACAAGACAAGACGCCTCGCCTCCCGGTGAGCAGGGGAGCTTTTACAGCGCCGGGAGTTTGTTATTTATCTGTTGATTCGGCTACCCCAAACCAGCCATCGGAGGCCTGTGTAGCAATAAAAACTTTTCGTGTCATTAAGGTTTGTGTCCTTTCCCAGCGTCCAGCTTTTTCCTCTCTGTCTCCTCCTCCTCCTCCTCCTCCTCCTCCTCCTCCTCCTCCTCCTCCTTGTTACTATTTTTTGCTGCCCATACAGAGGCAAAAATTTTTTTTTTGTTCCCCCCTTTTTTTTTGCCCAATTATTTTTATTTATTTATTTGTTTATTATTATTATTTTTTTTTATTCAGTTTACTGCATGTTGGTTTGCTACACACTGAGGCCAAGCTTTCCCGCATGTGGGTTAGACCACTGCTGCCCGTGTTTGCCACACTGTTTGCCATACTGCTTACACTTGCACAACTTTTATTTATTTTATATAGGAAAATGTTTATACGTTCATACTCGTCTATATATATATATATATATATATATATATATATATATATATATATATATATATATATATATATATATATATATATATATATATATATATATATATATATACACGCACACATACCACGCCGCGTTGTTATGCTCTGAAAAAAAAAAAGAAAGAAAACTGAAAATTACTGTGAACTCATTCAGGTTCAGAGTGACTTAAAGTTAAGAGGTGTGAACAAGATTCCTGGTGGGGGAATGTTGAATAGTAAACAAGTGATTTTTGCATAACGACAAAGAAAATTTAGGAGACGTCGTTGGAAAATCAGTAGTTTTGACGAACATGAAGTACGTATTGTTGAATGAGTTATTTTTAAAACTGTCACCAGATGTCCCCCGCATACTCCATCACCCTCGCTCACGGAATTGGCACGCGCGTTCAATTACAGTGGATTGCCTTTACATGTGTGACAAGCCGCGAGGACTTGCAGTGCTGTATGGTACTGATGTAATTAAAATATTTCTTAATAAAAATACAACGCGTGGAGTAGATTCATATCCGTTTATTTTATTTTAAACTCTGCGGGGATATACATAAAAAAAAAAAAAAGCTTACTACCAAATCATTCGGATTAATGTTGTTCTAGTGTAAAATTTCTACAGATTTAAGTAAAATTTACAAAATTTATGTTTTAGGCAAAGCCATCTACTGATATTGCGTCTGTCACCTTCGCTTTTGATGTAAATTTAATTCTAACATATTTCCCTACTTCACCCTGTCATTCCCAGCTGTGAGAGAACTTCATGCGCCAAGATTCGCCACGACTCATGAGCACGACTGGCATCCTTGCTGATTGCGTGATATAGTCATTTGTTGTAAAAAAGAGACAGAAAAAAACTAGGACATTTTGTGATAAAAAAATAACTTAACCTGCCAATCTTTATCTTTACCCTGATTCTCTTTCCCCCTGAACAACCGTCTGAGTGTTACCCTAGGCTGCACGTTGCTAGGGGTTGGCATGACTCGCCATCAGATTCTGGCGCCGAGCACGCCATTTCAGAGCTGGGAATGGCGATGTCAGGCAGCGGAAAATGTTAGGATGAAATTACAAAGGTAACATTGTCTTATACAACCTAGGTTTGGTTTGTATTTACTTTAATATTTATTACTTTGCAGAACCTTAGCTTCTCAGAAACAAAGGAGATTCACGGACATTAAATTACTTTATTTTTATGTTACTTGAGTAGATAGACGTGGACAGCATCTAGTGGTCGACACTTTTCTGAAAGACCGCTGTATCAGTCGTCCGTGAGGTGACATAAAACCGATGACGTAACATTAGTAAACATAATTATATTCTGTTGCGTTACACAAGCAGTGATTATATTCTGAGAAGACACGAAAATAGCTCGGATGGTTTGGCTTGAATTACTGGTAAGGGGGAAGGCTTACATCACGAACATTATATAAAAGGCAGAGTTCCGCCTCACATCGGCAGGAAGGAGTGATGCAACCGCGTGGATGCCGCAACAGATTTGATGTTCAGTGAGACAAGGAAATTATATTGTGCGTCTGATGTCTTTCGATCCCAAACCTCTCTGCGGTAAGAATCCCTTACACAGAGGCTCGGAATCCAAAACGTTTCGACATTTTGTCCGAATACTTTTAACAGGAACAAGTGCAAGCTGTTGTGTTTTCATGATTCAAGCTATTGCTGAGTTAGGATCCTGCATCATCAAAAGGAAAACACACACAGTAATCATTTCCTTGGGCGTTGAAAATTGTCCTTGTAAGAGAACAGAGCATTTAAAAATATGGACCGGAATATAACTACACAGGCCCATACAAGAAGGTGGCAAGGGAATGAATAAGACCTATGAACGAGATATTACTGATGCAGGAAAAAAAAAAAAAAAAACTCGGAAACCAAGAATTCTCTTAACACTTTCACAGTAAGCTTCGACTTCACCTAATATCTTACGAAGCCATAATTGGAGATTGGGACACTGTAACTCACAAATCCATTAAAGATTCACTGAGAAAGAATAAGTGAAGTTAATGTGGAAAGTGGTGTGTAGTTAATGAGCGAAGACCACAAGGCTGTGCTCCACGCCACGGTCTATTCAGAGGCAGGAGTCAGCAGGTCAGGATCTAAACCAGTCCCTTTACATGTTTGCTTTCTTCCTTTCGTCTGTCTTCTCTTTGTTCCTTTCTTTTATTTTCTTGCAGTGGTTCATATCACTACCCTTCCCTCCAGGCCAGTATTTTGCGTCTTCCTCCCTTCCCCTCGTCTGTGTCTTTTAGGACCCAACGTACAGGGAGCCACCGACCGTCTGGCGGTGGTGGGCGTCTGTCCGCTGACGTGGTTGTTTAGAGTCTGCTGGAGGGACGGATGAAATTTTTTCGAGGGACTGTGGAGATATAAACCGAGCGAGGCTTTTAACATACATATTGCACGAGGGAAGCAATAAATCTGAGATGATAAAGATGGAGCGAAATGCCACGTCATGAATCAATATATTTTTTTTTTTCTCATCGGTCTGGTTTTTATTGAGAGAGAGAGAGAGAGAGAGAGAGAGAGAGAGAGAGAGAGAGAGAGAGAGAGAGAGAGAGAGAGAGAGAGAGAGAGAGAGAGAGAGAGAGTGTGTGTGTGTGTGTTAAAAGACATAAACGTTTCTGAGTATCTGAAGTTAATTAACATAGATGGTTTAATAATAGACAAATCATTATTTTTCATTTAATAATTGAATTATTTTTTGCTGCTTACTCCGTGATATCTTCGGTAATTAAATTAGTTTAAGTTTTCATTTATTTCTTCACCTTTTCTCTTTGAATCGCTTTTGAATAAGTAATTATTACACAATGTTTTGTTTGTTTTAACTTTTATATTTTAATTTATTATTTCAGTCGCAACACAATCTCTGTATCATCACATATATCATTATTTCGTTATATCTAAAAAAAAAAAAAACTATCTTTTATACTGGCGTATTGGCCTTCACGTATAGTAATGTGTAAAGTACGTCTTTTGAATCGTAACACTAGCTCTTTATCTCCATATATATACCTTCATTTCGTCATATCTTAAAAAATAACTGTCTTATGCTCGGGATTGCCCTTTTCATATGGTAATCCTTTTATTTTTGTTTTATATGCCGAACCAATATGATGGAATGGAGACGAGAGGAGGAATATATCGAGGAGGACACGATTGGAAGGGGCGGCAGTAAAAGGGGAGGAATGAGGACGGGAGGAAGTGAAGAATGTCAGCAGGGATAGAGCCTGATGGTGGGAGGGCGAGGCATGAAGGGTTCAGCCCATCGGGAGGTGCAGCCTGAGGGAAGGGTCGTGTTGACAGTGACGTGGTCGTTAGGGTTGTGTTCTGGGTATGTTTGTATCTGGATGCTTTCGTGTATATCG
Source organism: Scylla paramamosain (assembly GCF_035594125.1). NCBI lineage: Eukaryota > Metazoa > Arthropoda > Malacostraca > Decapoda > Portunidae > Scylla > Scylla paramamosain. Next base: position 10,394,604 of record NC_087152.1, read on the forward strand.
TTGTAAGGTAGAATATATATATATATATATATATATATATATATATATATATATATATATATATATATATATATATATATATATATATATATATATATATATATATATATATATACACACACAGGCTGTAATGCGAGTTTCTGCACATACTGAAAGAGGTGAAAGAACGTGTAATTCTAAGTAGAAAATGTTCTGTACGCATATGCATTAAAAGGCTTTGTTTACCCATCAGAGGAGTTGAAAATGTATGGGACTAATGGGTGTGCTATGCGTGTAGCTATGAGGTGACAGACAGACGGTTCCATTGTCGCAGCCGCGGAGGTGCCACTTGGTCAAATTACGAATGGTTTAATCTTATATTTTGCAGGCTGTGGAATATTAAAGTATCTTATAAGAAGACAAATGATATTAAAAAGCATGTAATTTACGGATAAGCATTACACGACAACATTATTGCGGTGATTAAAAGTACTCCTGTAAATTGCTACGTGCCATCATCAATCAGCTGTTTTTAAGATCGCTCGGACTCTCTCCCTCCTCCTCCTTCGCTTTGATGATGCCACGTAGCATTTTACAGGAGTACATTTAATCACCGGAATAATGTTGTCGTGTACTGATTATCGGCAAATTACGTGCTTTTTAATACCATTTGTCTTGTTATAAGATACTGTAATATTCCACAGCCTGCAAAATATAAGATTAAACCATTCGTAATTTGACCAAGTGGCACCTCCGCGGCTGCGACAATGGAACCGTCTGTCCGTCACCTAATAGCTACACGCATAGCACACCCACTAGTCTCATACATTTTCAGCTCCTCTGACCGGTAAACAAAGCCTTATAATGCATATCTGTATAGAACATTTTCTACTTAGAATTACACGTTCTTTCACTTCTTTCAGTATTTACAGAAACTCGCGTTACACCATATATATATATATATATATATATATATATATATATATATATATATATATATATATATATATATATATATATATATATATATATATGGTGTAACGCGAGTTTCTGTAAATACTGAAAGAAGTGAAAGAACGTGTAATTCTAAGTAGAAAATGTTCTATACAGATATGCATTATAAGGCTTTGTTTACCGGTCAGAGGAGCTGAAAATGTATGAGACTAGTGGGTGTGCTATGCGTGTAGCTATTAGGTGACGGACAGACGGTTCCATTGTCGCAGCCGCGGAGGTGCCACTTGGTCAAATTACGAATGGTTTAATCTTATATTTTGCAGGCTGTGGAATATTACAGTATCTTATAACATATATATATATATATATATATATATATATATATATATATATATATATATATATATATATATATATATATATATATATATATATATATATATATATATGTATATATATATATATATATATATATATATATATATATATATATATATATATATATACGAGTATATATATATATATATATATATATATATATATATATATATATATATATATATATATATATATATATATATATATATATATATATATATATATATATATATATTTTTTTTTTTTTTTTTTTCTTAATTTCTGGCTGTTATTTCGAGAACGTGGTTGTTAACTAAGATATCTACTACTAGTATTAGATAAAAAGAACAGGAATCCACTTATTTCGTTTATCGTTGTATTATAATTCCTGTATCACTTTTCATCCGTCTGTTATTTAAGCTACGTAGCTGTGAATTATAAATGTAGTAATCATTATAAATAAAGAAGCCAACCGTTTTCTTCTTTTGAACATAACTTGCATCACTTTGGGATGATTAACATGTTTATTTTTATCCTGTTTATTATTGCGGCAAAATAGCTAGTAATTTAAAATGTACTAATCATTTTAAGTAGAGGAGCTAATCATCCATCACTTTCGTACATGACTTACATCACTTCAGGATCATTGACAAGTTCATTATTCAATCATGTTTATTATTGCGGCAACGTAGCTAGTAATTAAATAAAAAGTGTACTATTATTTTAAGTAAGAGAGCGAATCAACTGTTGACAACTTTCCTGTATCACATAAGAACATAAGAAAAAATAAATAAATAAATAAAATAAAATAAAATAAAATAAATAAGGGATGTTGCAAGAGGCCATCAGGTCTACACGTGGCAGTCCCTGTGTCTATTACTTTAGGATCACTTACTTACACGTCACTTTTCATCCCCGCCCGTGATTGCTCCTCCGGTCAAGTCAAGTGGAGTACTGAGCGGCAACGCGGCTCTTGATTGAAAAAGGTGCACCAGCGTGAGTAGCAAGGGTAGCAAGGGTCGGCTCCGCCATACCAGTGCACAGGTTCCTTGTTTCGTGTGACGTGTAGCCCCGCGATACACCTCCTTTTATGTAAAGATGAATGATGGAAGGAAATGAGCTAAGTTTCCGATGGGAGCAGGATGGCGCGAGAGAAGCCGGAAACGGGGAAAAACGTGAGGAAAAAAATGAAAACACACACACACACACACACACACACACACACACAGGATGTCATAACACAGCCGGTAATGACTTTGGAATACCTGCGAGTGTCTGTACGTACGTGATGAACTGACGAAAAATGCATTGGAGTGACTGGCAGCGGGTGGCGTCCCTGCCCTGACCAACTACCCGCTGGCCAGGAATGTCAGACTCAACCAGAAATTCCTTTGAGACACGCCAAAACGCACATTGTTTTTACCTTGATCATACATCAGGCTTACGATAATTTCACCGCCTATAAAAAAATATGAATAATGGACTGATTTGTATGCTTAAATCACGAAATATCCCTTTGACTCACGAACCTGAATTTTCAAAGGTAGTTTACAGAATGAGAAGCAGATTAAGTCGTGTTTCTGTCGGCTTATTGTACAGAAATTCGGGTACAATAGACCTAATTACTGTTTGTGTTTCGTCCGCGCCTGCGATCACGCGTTCAAAGGTGCGGGGATGAGAGAGAGAGGGAGCGGGATTGCGTCACCAGCGTGGAGGCGTGGCGGTGTTGTGAAGCGTCACGAACAATGTTATTTATAGTAAAAAATGTCCAAGCACGTACTGGGAATAAAATGGCACGAGAAAATAGCACACAGGAATAAATGGCACGAGTAAAAATGTCACTGGAATAAATATCACTGAGGAAAATGGCACAAAAATTAAATGTCACGAAAAAGATCAATGTTTAATGAAAAAAAAACAAAAAAACAAAGAACAAATTAGTGTGGCAATAATTATCACAAGAAAAATGGTATATGGATAAATGCTACTGTAAAATCACACAAATTTTGGACTAGGAAAAAAAGATACAAAAGAAAAGTTAAAGTATTGATTATATTACTGATTACGTTAGATTATAGTATTATGTCGGATTGGGTCAATATTGATCATGTTAGGATAGATAACATTAAGCTATTTTTATCTTTTTTTCCTTACATTTTCCTTTTTCTTTCTATGTATGTTTTTTTTTTATGTACTTTTTTTCTTGTATTTTTCTTACATTATTCCAAGTAGTCACATTTCCTTGCACAGACTCGCGGATCTCCGTACAAACCCTTGAGACTTAACTTGAAGACTCCGCAGGTCAAACTGATGCCTCTTGCTTCTTAGTACAAGCCCCAGGGATCTGTTACAACCCCAGAGACATTGTTCCCTGGCACGCACACTTTTGAAGGTATCATGTGTGTGTTGCCTAATCTGCCGGTGCCTGACACTTCATCGTACCCTTACTAATCCCGCCACTGTGAGCCCCGTGCAGGACCAGAGCTACTAACGCTTAGTAGAGAGGTCTGCTGTACTCTGCTGCTTACTTAGAGAGAGAGAGAGAGAGAGAGAGAGAGAGAGAGAGAGAGAGAGAGAGAGAGAGAGAGAGAGAGAGAGAAACTTAACATTTTCGTTTTGGTTAGATACATTTGGTAGTAAAAAAATATGCAATTTTCTCCTTTCGTACCGCTGTACTTTTCTGCTTATTCATTTGTTTATTTATTTATTTATTTATCTATTTATTCATTTAGAGAGAGAGAGAGAGAGAGAGAGAGAGAGAGAGAGAGAGAGAGAGAGAGAGAGAGAGAGAGAGAGAGAGAGAGAGAATATTCAACAGTTTTATTACCAAGACACATGTGATACTATAATATATGCAGTCTTTCTTCTTCGTCCCTCTTACCACTCAAAGACCAGAAAGTGGCATCATAAAAAAAAAAAAAAATAATAATAATAATAATAATAATAATAATGTATTTGCTCAGACCAATTTGTTTTTGAAAATTAAAAAGTTCAGTATTTTGAGAGAATCGGCGAATTCTAAAAGACCCGAGAAACAGACAGACAGGCAGACAGACAGACATAACAGACAGGCAATGGTATCCTTTCGAAGAGATCACGAAGGTCGTTAAGGGGAGGACTGAAAACACAGAGAAAATTTAGCCCACTAATTTGCGGTTCCATGAAAGGCATATCGTGGAGGCAAGGCAGTCATAGCTCGTAAATGGTAGAACAGTCTCTCTCTCTCTCTCTCTCTCTCTCTCTCTCTCTCTCTCTCTCTCTCTCTCTCTCTCTCTCTCCTCTCTCTCTCTCTCTCTCTCTCTCTCTCTCTCTCTCTCTCTCTCTCTCTCTCTCTCTCTCTGGTCCTGTAATTATATGAGAAGATGAGGCGTGTGATCAAGGCGGTTAGCGGGCGAGAGAACATGAGACGCTTCGGCCATTACCTCCCTTGTGGCAGTATTGGACGGGGTATCGAGCACATTAGAGTGGTGTACAGCACGGCCTCAATGCGATCACTTGAAGCACTGGCGTTGTGAACATCGATAGTTGGTAGAAGATACATTACTTTTCTATGCCTATCTCTCCTGTCAGAAGAGGAACAGTGTCTCATACATACTTTGGTCGTCTATCCCTATCGCAGACGCAGCTTTTGTTAACGTCAAGGTCTAAGGGCAGTTATGTTTGCCTTAGTGTTCGGTGGCTATATTTCATTCATATTATTGGTGGACGAAGTTTAGAAGTATACAGAAAAGAAGCTAAGTACGTAAACTTTGATATTATCCAGCTGATGAAAGGAGTGAGTAGGGAAGTCCTCATTGATTGTACAGTTGGGGTTCATTCTTAAACATTTCGTCTCCCTATCTCTTATATTTAATAGAATGTAGTGAAAGTTATTTTGGGTTTTCAAGGATGTTTTCGTGATTCTGTAGATAGTTTTAGAGAGGTTAGCAAGGATTCTTCATTGTCGATGGAGAAAAAACATCAACGACAATCTTACTGATCATCTCTGAAGGTTTTGAGAATCATCGTGATGAGAGAACACAGTGTTTAAGAATATGATACAGTATCTCTTTCCAAAGAATGTTCGTTAGAACTTATTTGCATACAAATAAAAAGATAGATATATAGATCAACAGTAAATCACGGCGGATGGGTAAACTACCAACGTGATTACACTTTTGTATCATAACTTACTATGCAAGTAGCTAAGTAGACCTCATCATTTCCTACCCCGATGTTTTCAGTTGTGCAAAGTTCGGCCGGTAATGGGAATGAAGGATGATATAGACAGGCATGTTTGTATACAGGGAGCTGGTGGCATCTTGCAGCTTCCCTGATTTTCTTACGTTTTTATGTTCTCATGACGCTGGAGGGGACGGAGGTGCGTGGAGTGAGAATGGTGGGGGAGTAAAGTAAAAATATTGATTCTTGTGTAATACCTCAACGTGAATTATTATAAATGTTACAAATTTTGCATGCGAAGTGAGGCGATCTTTGTCACGTGTCAAGGTCATGTAGAGTACCTACTGCAGATGATCTTGGAAGTGTTCACCTGCCCGCGTGGGTGCTAACACAGGTGGTCCGGAGTGGTGAAGGAAGGAAAGTCTGCAAGTGTCAGAAGATTCGTGGGTGCCTTGCTCCATAACTCCCAGGTTGATTATAGGGATTTTATTTAATAGGGTTGGCGATGGTGAGAATAAACACCACAATAACCTTGAGTGCATAAATCACGTGGCGGAAGTATGTAATTTGTCTCGTTGAGCGCCTCGGAACATTGCTGTGGAAAGAGCGATTCTGCTCTGTGGGTTTGAGGAGGTAGAGAGAATACACACACACACACTCTCTCTCTCTCTCTCTCTCTCTCTCTCTCTCTCTCTCTCTCTCTCTCTCTCTCTCTCTCTCTCTCTCTCTCTCTCTCTCTTCCGGAATTCATACATTCGTTATTTAAATTGAGACGAGACTCGAAGTTCTCCTTTGTTAACAGAATCCCTTTGCGTGAATATACATATAGCGTTTTCCCCAAAGTGACACCACTCCATCCCATCCGCAGAAAACTCGGACAATAAACACTTTTCTCCCCCCACCTTTTTTTATGGAGGGCAAAAATCCTGACGCTTGCGAACACGTACGAGTGGAGGAAATATTACTCCGGTTAGTGGTGTGGAATCGAGAACCTGTTGCCTGCGGTGCTTGTAGGTCAGCCTGGTGACCGGCACGTTGTTGTGTGGGTTTGGACACTACGCTGATGACTATTTGATGGACGGACCACAGGCGATTCTTTCCTCCCACGCAGCATTGGTATATTTCCCTTAATGCGGGTGCTGCTGGTGTTGCTGGTGTTGCTTCTCTCCATGCGTGTTGTAGTAGCGTCCCCCTTCCAGCTGAGGATCTGAGCTGTAAAGGGGGGTGCTCATTTCTGCTTCGCCTCAGTCCTGTTTGTTTGCTAATTGGAAGTAAACATATTCGAGGATGTTGTTAGTGTGTGTGTGTGTGTGTGTGTGTGTGTGTGTGTGTGTGTGTGTGTGTGTGTGTGTGTGTGTGTGTTGGATATGGGTGGAAGTGTGGAGGTGCTGCTGTTGCTGCTGCTTACTGTGCTGCCTCTACGTATGTTGTGCTCTTGTTGTTGTTGTTGTTGTTGTTTTTGTTGTTGTTGTTGTTGTTGTTGGTGGTGGTGGTGGTGGTGGTGGTGGTGGTGGTGATGTTAGTGGTGGTGGTATTGTTGTTGTTGTTGTTATTGTTGTTGTTGTTTTTGGTGGTGGTGGTGGTGATGGAGGTGGTGGTGGTGGTGGTGGTGGTGGTGGTGGCAATGGCGGTGGTGGTGGTGGTCGTGGTGATGGTGGTGGTGGTGGTGGTGGTGGTGGTGGTGGTGGAGGTGGTTTTATTGTTGTTGGTTTTGTTGCTTTTGCTACTGTTATTGTCGAGTTATCTCTTCTGGGTATTATTATTGTCATTACTACTAATTTTGTTCTACTACTACTACTACTACTACTACTACTACTACTACTACTACTACCATTACTACTTGTATCACCACCACTACTATCACCATAAAACCGCAGTGCTCGTCAGGGTATCCGCGGCTCCATTGGTCCCGTGTGAGGTCATTGCGACGCGCCGATAGGTAGGCATAAATCCTCCACGCTAAGTGTCACTCACCCGCAACTTGTGCATGGAAACTGGGAGGTCCGTGCGCGTTTTTTTTTTTTTTATAGAAATGGAAATACACGAAAAAAAGGGTGTAATACCATTCTAGACGAGGATAGGCTCAAGGGAGGGCTGCAAATTGCAAAGCCGATACAGTACACCGCTGTATGCAGGCGATTTGTTGCACTGTACATAGGCCCGTGTTTTGAAATGCTTGGAATGCTTTTTGAAATGTTTTCAAAGGCCATAAAGAAGATAAGTCCTGCTCTCAAGGCCGAATTTTCCCATTGATGGTGTTTAATCCTTGTTGAACTGTCACTTGAGTCATGAAAACACCTTTGAAAATCTGTCCCTTTTGAAATGCTTTAGGGCTCTAGTAGATCTATTGTCAAAGAATACAAAGATGTGTTTTTCCATTGATGGAGCAGAATCCCTGCTTAACTATCGCTAGAATCATAAAACACCTTCGAAAACCTCAATAATTTCCGCTAGAGTCTAGAAAAAAGTAATTCGAGACAGGACGCCCGCAGAATTTACAATAAGATCCTCAATACGGTACTATAATGAGTTTTTTCTTAACCGAAGCAAAAAGTAATACACCTCCTTAAATATGATAGGAACAGACAGAAAAAAAAAAAATCATTATTACCTTCTTTGTTTCGTAACTAACTCATCTTTTTCTCCTTGGTGGTAGTGGTTTGGTCCTTGTCTCGAGTCTCTTCTAGCTTCCGTCAACTGTCATTACGTATGCTGATTGACTCACAGAACAAGCCTTCCTTTGGTTTGAGTAAGATGTTCCAGTTCCCCCCTATACCACTGTTTTTATGATCGTGGTGGTCGTGATGAGTACCAAGGACAAAGCTCTGTATTGCTGCCACCTTGTGAAAGTAATTACCCACCACAGACGCAGTGCATAGGAACAAAAAGAGTTCAGTAGACGAGCACTCCGACACTGAAAGATGGAGAAGGGCAAGATTTTTATTACTTGCCATATACTAACGAGCAAGGACAAGGGTCTTTACTGCTAACATCTTGCGAGAATAATTGCCCGCCACATTCACAGTTAAAAATGAAGAAAAAATAAAGTATAGTTATGAACCGCTGTGAAAATGAGAAAAGAAGCTTGAGCAAAATTATTATTACTCTTAATAATTAATGGGGGGGCTTATTTTTCTTTGTTTATATTAGTTTTGTAACTCGTCACAATACTCATCTTTAGTAATAGATCATGAATTTGGAATTGTAGTGTTAAATATTTCGCTGTTTTATGTCGACTACTTTTAACAAACTCTGGTGAAGTTTCTGGAGTTTTCAAGCATGATTTCGCAATTTCAGTGATCATTTGATAAAAAAAAGAAAAAAGAAAAAAACAAACAAACATGAGAGCATGGAAAAAAAAAAAAAAACTACCCACAAGACTAACTAATCATCTAATGTGACCTTTGAAAACAGTCCTTTGAGAGAACAAAGCGATTAACCCTCTGACTTCCAACGACACAATAACACATGATATCTGAACAAACATATATGAATTTCACCGAACGAAAATAAAACTAGAAGCACTATTTGGTTTGAACTGTTCCGTCGCACCTTTTGCTTTCACTGTCGCCTTTCAAAACCAAAGCCTAGACTTGCGCAGGACTATCTTAGTAAGTTTTAACTGTTGGACAGTTTTTCCCAATCACCTTCAGATTTTTACGAGCGATTTTTTTTGGTTCAGTTTTTTTTTAATAGTCTGTAGTTTATCAGAGAAAATCAACCTATTATTCTTTTTTTCGTTTGTCCATGCAAATCCTTATATACTCGTATATATATATATATATATATATATATATATATATATATATATATATATATATATATATATATATATATATATATATATATATATATATACATACACACACACACACAGTGATCAGAAAGACAGCAAAAGAAAAACTACATTGTTCGGAGAGTCAAGCATAAGGAATAGCCATAGCAGTCAGACTAATAAGAATAAGAGTCACAGGGAAGAACTTCACGTCTGCGTAGGGATTCTAGAGGTACTTCTCTGTGTTCCCCACGTTATGTAAGAAGGAGAGTGTAACAGAAAGGGTAAAATGTTCAAGGCTGCACGGGAACTGCTGCTCAGGAAAACGTTTTTTATCCCCACGAGGCAAGAAAGAATCGGAAAGATAATTCTTATTATTTTCATATCGCCGGTTTTTATTGTCTTGTTATTTCCTACTGGGGTTGTTGTTGTTATTATGTTTGCTTCCTTCTTGGTTGCCGCCTCGCGTGTTTCAATGAGAAAGACTGGTATGAGTTATTATTGTTATTGTTATTTTTCTTTTTTTTTCATCATCTTTTTATACTGGTGCTGCTATTTCTATTTCACTAAGATTGTGGATGTGAATATAAAGGTTTGCGTATTGGCATTATATATATATATCAGCTGCTTCAGGCAAATAGATTTACTTTTGTTCCTTTCTCTCTTCATCATCCTTTTACGTGTATCACATACTTTAGGTACAACATTTATTATTATCCTTATTTTACTCTTCCACTAAGAAATCATCGTAAACATCATCATCACTACAACCATCATCATCATTATCGTCAGAGCCCCATGTATGACCACCACCACCACCACCACCACCACCACCACCACCACCACCACCACCGCCACCACCATCTGCCGGCGTTGGGGAAGGAAGCGTGACGCGGTGAGGAAATACAACCTCCAACCGGCGAACTCTGCCCTGGCTAGCCACCTCACCCACCCGTTCCTCCTTACCCTCCCTTCCCTTCCCATCCCTTCCCTTCCCCTACCCTCCCTTCCCTTCCCCTACCCTCCCTTCCCTTCCCCTCCTACACCTGTAAGCCTTGCGAGGTAAACACCAGATATCCTGTGAAGGGATCTGTTTATTTTGGTCATGTGCCTTGTGTGTTATTAAAATTAATGTTGGCCCACGAAAGTTTTCTTCCTGCTCCTCTTACTCCCAACCAGGCAGGCAGGCAGGCAGGCCGGCAGGCAAGCAGGCCCAGCTCGGGTCAACAGCCGCACCTCCTCAAGGCCGAATTACTTAAGCACATCTAGCCAAAGAAAAGTGGAGGTATGTTTGTGTACTGCCCCCTTTTTTCTATTTTTTTCTCTCTCTCTTTATACATAACCAGAATAGCAAGTTACTCAGTGTATCAAATGTGGTTGTGGGGGAGGGGGATTCTCTCTCTCTCTCTCTCTCTCTCTCTCTCTCTCTCTCTCTCTCTCTCTCTCTCTCTCTCTCTCTCTCTCTCTCTCTCTCTCTCTCTCTCTCTCTTTCTCTCAGCAATAGATAGATAAATGGATACTTTCGTTACATCCAATAGATCTCCTGGTATCTTGTTCCGTATACTCTCTCTCTCTCTCTCTCTCTCTCTCTCTCTCTCTCTCTCTCTCTCTCTCTCTCTCTCTCTCTCTCTCTCTCTCTCTCTCTCTCACGATTGCAAAGACCAGGTGATTTATTAGAAAACATAATACTGCTGTGTATTACTGAGAGTGTGTGATACTCGCGTAAGTCTCGCCTGGAGAGTGGCCATTCAACACAACTTTACTGGCCTCATAACAACACATAACCTGCACGTATTTCTTTACACCAGTCAAGTGAGCAACGCTGCCGGATTGGAGGGTGACGCCTTGCCGCCCACTTACTGCCTCTTTTATAGGTAACCGCCCGTACCTGCCCCGGATCATCTGCATAATCTAGGCATTTATGAAGCTTAGCAGTATACTCTCTTGTCAAAAGCCTGTTTTAACAATGCTTTATACGTCCTAAGGAATGGCTTACTGTAATACCCTCGCAGGTAACCTTTTACAAGCGTCATATTCTCTCACGTGGACTATGTATACGAGCACACATTTGCCTTGGTCTCCCTCTCACGTCAGGTATTAAGAGTTATGAATTACAGGTGAAAGGGTATCGCGGTTGTTCGTGTATAAAATTTTAATGTCGTACAAGAAGGAAGTGAACCCCTCACTTACTCCCAAGACTGAAATGTAGCAGATACTGATGATTATGAGGAAGATATATCTAACTCGCGTCATAAATTAAGTGTTAAGAAAGCATCGTAGCATTTGTTGATGAAACTTTAATGTTGTATTAGAAAAGTAAAGCGTGACTAACACGACCAAAATTAGTGGTGGTGGAGGTGGTGGTGGTGCGCTTCTCAGACTTGAATTACGAGTAGTAAGTAAACAGAGAATAGTGTATGAATTAAGACTTATTGTTCATGAACTTTAATGACGAAGGCAAAAAAGAAACGTCTGATTTAACAGGAACGTTAGTGGTAGTGATGCACTCCAAGGCTGGAATTATTAAGTAAAATGCACAGAAAATTGTGATGGAAAATATACATACAGCTCATATCGTGAAGTAAGATTTAAAAAATGCATCGTGATATTTACTAAAAAAAACTTGAGTGTCATGTAACGAAAAAAGGAAAAAAAAAAAAAAGTCAACAGAAAACTCTTTGGCGGTGGCGCTTTGCTTTCCAACACTAAAATGTAACAAACTCTGAAGATTACACGGAAAAATAATAACGAGGACGTGGGATGGATGCGAATACTACATATGTTGCAAAAGAGGAAAAAAAAAATAAATAAATAAATAAAAAAAGATAGAAAAAAAAGAAAATGGCGGCGGTGCTTCCTTCGCTTTCCAACACTAAAATGTAGCAAACGCAGAAGATTACACGGAAAATAATATCAGGTTGGATGGGGACATGGGATGGATGCGAATACATATGATGCCATTAACTGTGTGGCCTTTATACTCCGCGGCAGATGTTGCTTTGGTCTGGGAAAAACAAGGCTGCCTCTCTTTTATGGAAAACGGATGTGAGGTCCAGTAGTGAAGATCAATGATGTTTCTCTCTCTCTCTCTCTCTCTCTCTCTCTCTCTCTCTCTCTCTCTCTCTCTCTCTCTCTCTCTCTCTCTCTCTCTCTCTCTCTCTCTCCGCCCACCTATCTAAGTGCCTTTCTGTCTGTCCCTATCTGGCTGCCTTTCTGTGCATGTATGTATGTATATATGTATGTATGTATGTGTATGCATGTATGTATGCACGCATGCATGGATATATGTATTTATATGTATGTATCTCTTTTCTATCTATATCTTCATTATCTAATTTCAATGTACTATTCACCTCTCTCTCTTTCTCTCTCTCTCTATCTATCTGTCTATCTACCTATCTGTCCATCCATCTATCTATCTATCTATTTATCTATCTATCTATATATCTATCTATCTATCCATCCATCCATGTTTCTGTCTGCGAGTATCTATCTATCTACTTTTTTTTATTAGTCTATCCATCCATCCATTTATCTGTCTATACCTATGTCTCTGTCGTTCCTTGTATGCACACACACACGCGCACGCACACACAGGAATACACAAATTCCTAAAAGTGTATTTGAAGAAGTTTGCGTCCATTCAACATATTGGCAGACGGAAACCTGTTAGCGGAGTACGGAAATATTGCCTTGTAGCTGCACCCTACCCTTCACAATTTCCTGGACTTGGATCCATTGAAAACTGCACTAGACGGGATGAAACACAAAAGGGTTACTGGAGGTTTTATACCACGTGGATCCATTCCTAGGATTACCATGAGGGATTTTTTTTTCTGCTCTTGTGTGGTTCACTATAGGATTGTTAAAGATATATGCAACGTGGATCAAATGAAAGCTTCTTTGTAGTGGATGTGGGGTAGAGGATTATTTTAAAGTAAATTGAAAGGCGAGACTGACTTGTGAGAATACCAGTTTGGCCGCAAGCTTTTTTTTGTTATTATTATTATTATCATTATTATTATTATTATTATTATTATTATTATTATTATTATTATTATCATTATTTATTTATTTATTTATTTATTTATTTATTTTATTTTAAGTATTGTCAGTGGAAAGAGAAATATAGCGCGTGTCTACCTGTCAGCTCGTGCAATAAACGCTGTCATGTGTTCTGAGTACAGTTGTTGATGGAGTGCGTATTGTAAGTAAGGCTTTTCTAGTACTGGTTCTGGAAATGGGAAAGTGACGCGTGTCTAGTCGTCAGTTGGGGAATCGTCAGGAGTTCTGAGTACGAGTGTTGATGGAGGTTTCTTATTGAAGTTTTGTTGCTATTTATTTGTTTCCTAGATGCATTGAATGGTGGTGAACGATGGTGAAGCAGCTGACGTCCGGAATATTCTTTACCTCTGATGCGTATTTTGTATGAATGAAAGAAGATTACCCAGATTTTATGGAGGAGAATGATAAGTGGATATAGGTAGTTCTGTTTTATACAAGGATTCCCACGTGTACTCGTATACCTGATGGCTTATTGCTTCGTCCCTTATTTTCTTATGCTCTTGTGTTCGTTTCTTTCATAAACAATCCAGATATATTTTTTTACTTGTTACATATCCTGTTTCGGCTTCCCATAACCTTCTTTTAAGACAGATATTGGTCTGTTATATTAAAGTAACATATTACTTTTTCACAAGACGTGACGTAAGTTTTTGTGAGGACCTATTGCTCTGCTTCCACTCCCAGTCCACAATATCTTTCTCATAAGACGTACCTAACTTTGTGCCAAGACATTTTGCTCAACCGTTCGCCTCACATCATCATAAGGGAGAAGAATAAAAAGAAGGAGGAGGAGAAGAAGACGAAGGAAAAAAAAAATAAATAAAAGGAGGAGGAGGAGAAGAAAATACGAGCAACTAGAAGAAAAAGTAGGAGAAAAACAGACAACGAAGTAGAGAGAAAAGCAAACTGTGCGGGGAAGATCTTTATTTAACCCCGTCACTGGAAGCACAAAGAATATTTCCGTCAGGAGGTCAAATCTCGTGTGACGGCGCCTTTAAGAGCGATAGGTTAGCGGCGGTCACTGTCCTGCGTGGTGGCTTGTCACTCCTACTGCTTCTTGGATGATTGGGTTATAGCGAGGAGTGGATGAGAGGGGAGTTATGGGTGTGCTTGATGTGGTATGGGTGGATTAACCGTGAGTCATTTCGTGTGTGATTGATTGATTGATTGATTGAGTGATTGATTGATTGATTGAGTGATTGAGTGAGTGAGTGAGAGAGCTAGTGAGTATGTTTCAGAGCACTTGACTGAAAAAAAATGTAGTGGATCAGAGTACTTTTTGTTGGAGAGAGAGAGAGAGAGAGAGAGAGAGAGAGAGAGAGAGAGAGAGAGAGAGAGAGAGAGAGAGAGAGAGAGAGAGAGAGAGAGATTCCCTTTGATCCCTTTGTGCAATCTCCATGACAAACGTGGGGGCCTTGCAATGCCTCACTTTCCCTCAATTTTTCCTGTCTATCGTCTTATGATCCTTCTGACACACACACACACACACACACACACACACACACACACACACACACACACACACACACACACACACACACACACACACACACACACACACACACACACACACACACACACACACACACTCGTAACCTACACCTGTACCACTGAACTCGTTAACTTGATGGGAGTTTTGCAGGTGTTCATTATGCCCGCGTTGAGAGGAGCGTTCACTGGTACACCTGGTCGGATCTGCACATACCGTAGCCCTTTCCTGGCGCGCTTGTTACCTTTCCTCTCCTCTCCAACCTCATCCTAATGCTCGTGTCTTATTATCCTTTGCTACCGTAGACCCTTTGTATGTAAGTCGAGGCACGCGAGTGATAGCAGATAATAAATGAAGGAGTGATGGAAAATGGACTGAGAATAAAAGATCGGTGGATATCTTGCTAGAGAGAGAGAGAGAGAGAGAGAGAGAGAGAGAGAGAGAGAGAGAGAGAGAGAGAGAGAGAGAGAGAGAGAGAGAGAGAGAGAGAGAGAGAGAGAGAGAGAGAGAGAGAGAGAGAGAGAGAGAGAGAGAGAGAGAGAGAGAGAGAGAGAGAGAGAGAGAGAGAGATTTCCCGGAAAACAGAGGACAATTTAGTTCCTGAGGTGGTCTGACACTCCGCTCTTGAAAGAATTTTATGTGGCGGGAAGTTGGAAAAACAGGGAAAGCCGGACAGAGTATTCGCAAGGTCCGTGTACCAACTCCCTCCTCTGCATTGGGAGCTGCCTGGGATTAAACGTAAGGGATTGAACAAGAATATGAGAAGAAAGGGAAATTAATTTTACTAATTTCCCTGCCTCTGGATTCGTCATGTTTTTAGTTTTTGATCACGAGTATGAGAAAAAGTGGGTTTATTTTCTTAGTGATATCTTTACTTCTGGATTTATGGTGTCTTTTTAAATCTTAGCATTTTTTTTTTTTTTATTATCTATGAATTGTTAATGTTTATTAAAGATATTTCTCTTTAATAAACGGTCCGAATTTGCGCTTTCCTTTGGTTCTCCGGGAGTGTCGTTCTCGTGTCTTCTAATTGCAGAGGACCAATGCTTGTGTTGGAATATATATGCAACTTGCATTGAAGTGTATTCCCAAAGCTTATTTTAGAGTTTGTACCAAAAGCTTACGTTACAATTAATAAGCAAGCTTACATTAAAGTCTTTAAGTTAGTTTATTCCCAAAGCTTAATTATTTTATACACGTTTACATTAAAGAATATTTTTCAAAGTTTATTCTACAGTTTGTACCCAAATTTTATAAGAGAATTTCTAATCAGAGCTAGAATTTACACCCGAATAAGTGAAGATTTATAGCACCACAAGTGATAACCAGAAAATTATATACACTATACGAGTGATTTAAATCAGCGTGTTATGAAACGCAGAATAACTAATTACATAAGTAAATAAATGAATAAGTAAATAAATAAACACTAATTTGAGCCAGTGAACGTTTCAAAGAGTGGAAATTAAACTTAACAAACCCGGAAAAAAATATGAATAGAAGTAACCAATTTCTCATATCGAATTTTTTGTGGAGAAATGTGATTATCTTTAACTCTCAGGACATTTCTACTTATGATTAATATAGATAAGAGCTCATCCTAATCTTAATATCCAAACTAATGTTTCTTATTAATATCAAAGCATGGCAGTCTGAGTAATTCTCTCTCTCTCTCTCTCTCTCTCTCTCTCTCTCTCTCTCTCTCTCTCTCTCTCTCTCTCTCTCTCTCTCTCTCTCTCTCTCCTATTCATCATTCTTGTACTAGCCACCAAAAATTGTTCCTTCATTATAGTCCCACACAAACCTCATTCCTCCCAGTATTCCAGTCTTCTGTGGGGCTTTCTTCCTTCCATTCCCTCCTCCTCCTCCTCCTCACCCAGCTCCCGGAATCCTCTAATTGAACCGAGGCGTCGCTAGTTCAATTTAGGGGCTCAGATGAACATGAATGAGCCTTTGTGTTCGGCAAAGGGCGCACCCGATGTGTCCGCCTCGTCCTGGTGTGTTCCCGTGAGAGAGAGAGAGAGAGAGAGAGAGAGAGAGAGAGAGAGAGAGAGAGAGAGAGAGAGAGAGAGAGAGAGAGAGAGAGAGAGAGTATAAAGCCATTGGACAGCTCTTGTTTTCATACAGTGAGAGTTGTTATGGCAACATTCTACTACTTTGTGAGGGTTGTTTGCTCTGACCGTAACTACCGCTACCTCTTCATCTCCCCTCCTCCTCCTCCTCCTCCTTTTCATCCACCTCCTCCGCCTCAGTACTCCTGCTGCATCGTTCCTGCGGTGGCAATCCAGGTTATGGCGGCCCGCGGTGGTCATCAGTGTGGGGACATCGCGTGGTAACCTTCCCTTCACATCATTATTGCTGGCCGTGTTGTTTTGTCGAGGTTGAAAATGTGTGGGTGATGTCATGATACCCTCTCGAATACTTGCAGTGCTGGTGGTAGTGGTGGTGGTAGTGAGAGTTGTTGTGGTGTTTGCTTTGGTGGTGATAGGTGTGGTGGTATTAATGGTGGTAGTGATAACAGTGGCCATTGAGGTTTATTACTCGACGAATTATCATGTGTTATAACCCAAGAAGAAACCAAAAAGAGACGAAAAAAGTAAAAAAATGAGAGTCAAAGAAAAGAAAACGAAGAAAGCCGAAATACAGGAGGGAAATTATAAACAGAATCTCTGCCTCGCACGGAAACTTCACTCACTCTTTAAAATCTTGCCCCGGGAGAGAATAGGGGGAGAGTAGGAAACAGTGCAGGTGACGAGCCAGGCAGATTTCGGATTCTCCCTGATGAAGAAGATTTGTATGGGCGGAAGAAAGAATTATTTGCATTTTTGTCGTCTTTGGTGAAGGACTGACTGTGGAGACTGACTGATCAAGAGGAAGCGGACGAGACTAAAAGAAAAAAAAAACACATTCGATCCACGGAAAAACGAGATAATGATGAAACACTTGCTTGTTTTCTTTTTCTTCTTCTCTTTTACCTACGACTGGAGAATTTTTTTTTTTTTTTATCAAGCAATTGGATTTTCATGCATGACAGAAGTATTATGATGAAGCATATTTATTTTCATCCGTGTTTTTTTTTTTTTCTTTTATGAATGACCTGAATTTTTGTGTATTCGCTGTTTTGGGAGAAGCAATACGAGTTTCCTTCTCTGTGTGGATTTTTTTATCTTTTTAATTTTTTTTAGCAGTCGAATTTCTAAGACTGAAGGTTATTTATATGAACACCTCAATTTCTATCTAATTTCTTGGTAATCCGTGCAAAAATCAAACAATATGTATTTCTCCGTATGAGTGAAGTTTTTTTCTCAATAAATAACCCTGAATATCTTTTGTATGACTGAAGTTTATCCATCAAAGGAGCTAGATTTCTATGTAGTTTTTCCTTATTCGTGCAAAAGGAAAAAAAGGACGAACAAAAAAAAAGAGAAAGAAAATAATCAATGAGAGAGCGTCCAACAGTAGATACGCGGAGGACGTTTTGCGTGTAAAGAAGGAAGGCTGGCACTGTTCCCGAGCATAATGAAACCATCATTGGCTCAAAAATTTAGACTTGCTGCAATTCGTGTTGGATGCATCTCCTGCAAATTGATGCGGTGTAGGTTGTGAACGGATCAGAGAGAGAGAGAGAGAGAGAGAGAGAGAGAGAGAGAGAGAGAGAGAGAGAGAGAGAGAAGGAGAGAGAGAGAGAGAGAGAGAGAAGATCGGATAGTGAAGTTGAGAGATGCAAGGCGGAAAATCTTGGGTGTGGCCGAGAAAGTGGCAAGCCTTGTCTTTGAGAGAGAGAGAGAGAGAGAGAGAGAGAGAGAGAGAGAGAGAGAGAGAGAGAGAGAGAGAGAGAGAGAGAGAGAGAGAGAGAGGAGAGAGAGAGAGAGAGAGAAATCCCCCAGCACACATATATTACCCAGCTGCATAGAAATTGCAGTAGAGCTTGACGTTACAGGAACTCTCTAATAGGCCACGAACCAACTGCTACATACTGGCAAAGGAACAAATGATCTCGCCCCCAATTACGTGCGAAGGATTAAGGAAAGGTGATCCAAACTTGCTGTACGAGGCACCTAACGAGCGGCCTCACCTAACAAGCAGCGCAGAGAAGAACAGGAGCAGGAGGACTCACGCAGGACCCATGCAGCAGAATCACCGAAAACCATTAATAAGAGGAAGACTAATGGCATCCGATAATTTGCCGTTTGTAATTAAAACTTGGGAAGACGTAAAGAAGAGGTGCCTTAGGAACATGCGAGGAAGAACGCTAAGGAGACACAGAACTGGTATGGTTTTTGCTTTCATTCATTGGACACAGAATGGGGGATGCAGTAAATGACTTTGGTGACCCGATTCGAGTTGTAGAGAGCGAGTTTCACAAGGAATTTTACGTTATGGAGGACAGACTTCAGGTTCACATTCTGAAAGGAAATTGGGTTTTGGCTGAGGTTCCCGTTGTCCTCGAGCGAGGGCTGCGAGGACAGCTTTAGTGGGAGCCAGACCGGCGCTGCACCACGGCACGCCATTCAGCTTATCAACGAGGCCGGCGACTTGGTGTTGTGTTACCTCTGTAGAAAAAGGGGGACACGGAAAAAATCACTTGCATTGTCTAGCTTCCGTCCTTGGGCATAATTTCAATGATTTACTTAATTCATTATTGAAAATTATGTTCCCTGATTATTTTACCTTACGCTCATGTAGCTGCGCGAGGGTCAGTGGAAAAAGTGAAGAACATGATAATGAACTCATTGAAATAACCACTAACAGTCATTTGTATTTTTTATATTAACGTTGAAAAAAAAGTACCCTGTGCATTACAAAACCAGACCCAGACGGAAAGTTCTGCGAGATTCCCTTTAAAACTCGTAAAGGCAAGAGAGAGAGAGAGAGAGAGAGAGAGAGAGAAGAGAGAAGAGAGAGAGAGAAGAGAGAGAGAGAGATGAGAGAGAGAGAGAGAGAAGAAACAAAACCAGTAAGAAGGAAAGAAAGAAAAAGAGACCACACAAGCACACGCCGTCCTGCACCTGAGTGGAGGAGGGCGAGGCGTGGAGGCGGCAGGCGGAAGACGTTTGCTAGACACCACGCAAGATAACGTAGCGGCCATTAAGACTCAGGAGGACAGCGAGGAATTACCGGCTAGGAGTGCCTTGGGGCTGGGGACACCATGAGCGGCGTGGCGTGCGGGGCGGTGGACGCGCTGGGACAGGCAAGACGAAGAACTGCACGCAAGGGACGCAGTGGTTGGGTGGTGGCGCTCTTCTCTCGGCGTTAAATCAAAGGTAACTTTGAGGACGCGAGGGACAAGTGTGTCTGGGGAAAAGTAAGCTGTGGTAGGTAAGGAGCTGGAAATCATAGGGAATGTTACGGGTATTTACGTCAGTTTTTTTTTTTTTTTTTTTTTTTTTTTGCAAATATAAAAGTCTGGACAAGGCAAGAAAGGAGACGTACACCGAGGTAAAAAAGTAATGATACAAATGCGAAATATGGAGTATGAAATTCAAATAAGGTAGAATATCAGTTGAGTATTGGTATTTCTTCACAGGGCAAGTCTCATCTTGTTACGTTAAGGGAAGAAAATGGGAGGAGGTCATGAAGTTTGTGGTGTTGTGGGCGGTGAGGACTGACTGATGGCCTCTGGATTTTTACTGTGGCTGTTTGGCAGATCATGAAGGTGTGTGTCTCTTCACACGTCTACATGTTGGCTAATGAGACTTATTACTGTGTTTCATGAGACTAAGTGTTGTGATTCGTGAAGCTGATTAACTGAGATGGTTCATGAGACTTAGTAATTGTGGTGTTCATGAGTGGCAGTGTTTGTTTCGTAGATGGACTGTCTTGGCGTGGTGGGTCACATGCTGCAAGTGTCAACCATTAAAGTAAGAAGATTAGGCGGTCACTCCTCACCGTTATTGTGTACCGCAGGCAATAGAGCGAATGATGGGTGTCATGTGATTTGGTGATTGAGCTTGCTTATTGATGAATGTGTGCCGTGAAACATTTATAAAAAGAGGTTCAGAGATAATGTATCGATTCTACGCGTGAGATCTTTTGTGTTTTACTTCGTTGCTGAAAATGTTTCTGAAGGTTTGGCTGAGGTGTGGAGTGCCTGATACCATCGGTAACGTATTTCAATATTGGATTTCTTGTGCAGTAAAGATTTTTCTTTCCATGGCATTTTTTTTTTTTTTTCACTTAACGTCTTTCGCATATCCGAGCTTTTCACTAAGCACAAACAAGTGAACTGGCATACTAGAAAATGCTAAATATCGTCAAATATAAATTACTTTTTTCTTGAAATATGATGCCCAGAAACAGCCAGACAGTGTTCTTCCAAAGTTGTGTTAAGGCAGTGTAAGCTGCAGACGGCTCCAGACACATTGTTCTTGCCTTGACCCGCCACTGCGGCACTCAGGATTCAGTGTCAGGGATGCAAACATCACATGTCACACGAGTAACACACGTCACCTTCGCTCACATAAAGCACTTCTTGGCACCATCACGTCATGAACACAACGTTGTTCCCGCGCCTCGGTGCGCCACGTGCGTGGCTCCACAAAGGATAACTCACATAGACTTCCGATTCTTCGGGTCTGTATGGAAGCGGCAGACAGAAGGGTGAGGCCGGCGCGACACAGAACGGGAGGCAGCAAGCTACTAAGATTGTCTCCAGCCCTCCCTCCAGGGGCTGGTACCGGTGCTCCAGTGACGTAGGACTCCTTACCCCCCAGGCATTGTGAGCGTGACAGGTAGCACCTCCATCGCCACCAGCTCTACCACCACCATCACGGTCACCACCAACACCATCATTGCCGCCTCCTCCACTGCTGCCGCCACCGCAGCCTCAGCCTCCACCACCAGCACCATGTCACCACGTCCACTGGCTGCAGAAGCTGTTTCACAAGTGAAGAACTTGAGTGTGCCGGGTCGACGTGCCTGAGATCGTCATTGTGTTGCTCAATAGCTTGTGTCCCTCCAGGCGGGGTAAGACTTTCCATCTACACAAATGCCTCAAAAATAAAAGTGGATAGGAATCCCAATAACAACTCAGTTTAGTGTTCTATAACTCTGCAGCTTAGGCCCAATGGGGAGGTGGCAGCGCGGCAGCGCCTTGGGACAGGGAAGGTTACCTAGCTCCAGTTTCTCGCAGAGCGGTCGAGAGATTTAGTATTAACATACTCATAATGTGTGAAACCTTGGGCTCGGTGGACAGCTCATAAATTACTCGGCGGTACTGTATTGTCCACCACTGCCCTGAATGTGTGTGTGTGTGTGTGTGTGTGTGTGTGTGTGTGTGTGTGTGTCGTGTGCGCGCACGCGTTTATTTATAGTGTTCTGGGATTCCTTGAGACTTGAGATGTTTGGCCATGAGGTTTGCTCGAAACATCGGAAAATAAACATGCAGGGTAACTGATGTGTCTCCTTGAGTGCAGAGCAGCGAGACTCCTGTGAGGCTGAACAGCATTACGAATGCTGGCTGGGCTTGGCTATTGTTCACCAGAGGGATGAACGAATCAACAAAATCTAGCTGCACTCCCTATGGTTACGTGTGTTTGGTCTGCTTGTGTGGCCGTCCACCCGGCGCCCCCCACAACACTGTCTCCAAGCAAGGCAGTGTTTATCAGGTTTGTGTTATTGTGTCTATTTCTGGAACCATGCATAATGTTCCTGTTACTTTTCCTGGACACCACCGACTGTTGCGCCATTCATCACTCATATTTTGACGTGCCAGATGCATAATTTAGCGTATACCATAAACTTATCTTTGCTGCAGCCTTTCTTCGTGTATTTCGAGCTGTTTAACCTCACGATTTACAGTTATTTTGACTTTGATCCCTTTGAAAACAAAAATAGTGACTTTCAGAGAGAGAGAGAGAGAGAGAGAGAGAGAGAGAGAGAGAGAGAGAGAGAGAGAGAAGATACCTGTACCCGCCCAGAGGCACCAAGGGTCGACAGCTGAATAGGTTGTATATTATTTGCCTCCAGAATATCGGGTGCCTGGACATGGAGCTTCTTTCAAGGCCTCGAGGCGCTCTCCTCTGGACCTGTCTGTCTGGGCTTCCTCCTGTGGCTTCCTGTGGTCTTATCACGTGCAATATTTCCCGCTGAATAGTGTTAATAGTGTTGATTAGTGCAATAGTGTTCCGTCGCATCGTTAATTGATTGTAATTGTGTATCCTTCATATTGAGTGTTCTGTATTAGTGTTTCAAGGGCCGCTCTTCAGTGTTGCTAAGCGCGGGTGTTTCTTAAGCTAGTATTCTTAGACGTTTTGTTGTCTTATCTCCTTTACCATCAACAGCCTCTGGTGAGACTTTCAAGAGTGCTTTCGTATTTCTGTCACTAGTCTAACATGGATTTTTGCTTCACCAGTAAGGAAAAACACCGATGAAACCTGACTAAATACCTCGTTGGGGTCTGAAAACAGTCCTGATGAGTGTTTAAGAATACAGGTATTAATGTTACGTTCCTTAGCAACAGGTATTCTGTATAGGCACGTTTTCCATACAAAGATGTTTCCTAACCGCCGCTGCTCTTTGGTGTTCCTAAGATAGTGTTCCATAACCTTGGTGGGTGTTCCATAGGTGCCCTTCTTGCGTCGCGTTGTGTAAGCCTTCGCCGCCTGCCCGCACACGTAACCTGACCTGTGCCAACACACACACACACACACACACACACACTCACACTCACACACACACACACACACACACCACACACACACACACACACACACACACACACACACACACACACACACACACACACAGAATAGGAAAAAAATTGCTAAATCAGAGAGAGAGAGAGAGAGAGAGAGAGAGAGAGAGAGAGAGAGAGAGAGAGAGAGAGAGAGAGAGAGAGAGAGAGAGAGAATGTGTTGAATGGAAGAAGTGTAACACAATAACTAATACGAAGAAAAGAAAAAAAATTGTTGATTGTCAGATCCGTCAAGTCTTCCCGTCAGTATCACATCACCGCCACGTTACGAGTCAGTCAGCCAGAAACAGTGATAGGAAGAGAGCTCATACCTTCCTCCACCGCCGCCCGAACATACAGGCCCACGTATCCACCCGTAGTAGCATAGGACACGCGAGCAGCACGTAAAGTCCTGAAACCTAATGTGGGAGAGTATCGGTGCCGTGCGTTGTAAATTGCGACAGGTGGAGGAGGAGGAGATGGTGGTGGTGGTGGTGGTGGTGGTGGTTTTGTGGGGAAGCTGTGTGTTTTGGGCGAGCAACGTGGCACTCAGTTCATGCTGTGGTAGGTGTGAGTTCCTATCTATTTAGGTTAAAAGAAAGAAGAAGAAAGAGTAGGAAAAAGTAAAAATGATCCCTCTCTCTCTCTCTCTCTTTCTCTCTCTCTAGGTTAGAAGAAAGAAAGAAAAGAGAAAAGGTAAAAGTGAGGCTTGTGTTTGTCTTTCCTTGTCTACTTTGGTTAAAGGAAGGGATAAGAAGAATAAAAAACGGTAAAAATAAGCCTTGTGTCAGTCTCTCTGTCCCTTCCTGTCTATTTATGTAGGTTAGAAGAGAGAGAGAGAGAGAGAGAGAGAGAGAGAGAGAGAGAGAGAGAGAGAGAGAGAGAGAGAGAGAGAGAGAGAGAGACTAAACATGAGCCTTGTGTCGGCCTCTCCACGCCCGTCAACAGCGCAGGAACACTAACAGGGAGTGATGCACTATTGCCACAGCGAAGGCAAGCGAGGAAACATCAAAACGTAAGACATCTTGATCCTTAGAAAAACATTCAAAACAATTCTGCCACAACCGGTCATTGCAACTCCTGCGCTCACACGTCAAAAGATTTCATTGTGTGGATTTCTTTTCTAAGACGGCGAAGGCGTTATAGAAAAGTGAAGATAAGCGTTCCCTCACCTCACCTCACAGCTGCACTATGCCAGTCCAGTCCGCCCAAGCCCTTTCCTGCAAGACTGCCCCCGGCGCTCTCCTTCCTTCCTTCCTTCCTGCCTTCCTGCTTGTCTGCGTGTTTCTTCGTCTCTCTCTCTCTCTCTCTCTCTCTCTCTCTCTCTCTCTCTCTCTCTCTCTCTCCTCTCTCTCTCTCTCTCTCTCTCCGCTGCAGGGAATTTTCCGCCGCCAAGCTCAGCCCGAAGAAGGGTTTCAGACGGACCATAAGGCAACCCGGTATGGACGCCTGATGAGATTTATGCCTGAGCAACATCACCATTCCGCGCCTCACCCTTCACCGCCAGTCCTCACCCCTCTCGCCCACCTCCCAGCACACCCTCCACTCCCCGCCTCACCCAGCCAAGCAGCAGTCGGAAATCTCCGGCAGTAATGTGTGCCGTGAGATCTTTGCGAAAAAGATTCAGTGGAATATATAAATTTCCAAACTGTTATGGTGGGTAGAGAGGGAGGGTGAGCTTCCGATGTTAAATTTCCTCGCATTTGGTTGTGCACGTCAGACAGAGGAATGGTAAATGGGCCAGCAAGGGATAAAGTTAGAGGAGAAGTTCGGCGGCGGAGCGTCGGGAAAGGCTGCTATGAATGAAGGAACATGTACGAGTATCATGGCATAGGCAGGAAGCAGGAGACAGAAGAAACATATTAGTACAATGGAAGAAAAATTGTATCCCAGACTCGGCTCAGCCACCAGAAAATAGCCTCCCCGTATGGTTTTATGTGTGGAAAGAGTTGGCGAGTTGGTGAGTTGGTGAGTAAGGACAAAGGTGTCGGGGACGAAGAATGTCTGGCTTTGGCTGTAAAACTTGCGTCATCGCTTTGGATATCTCGTTTCATTAATCATTTTTCACTTCATTCCACCATCCTTCCTTCTTCCTCCTCCTTCCTCTTTCTCACACTCTCCATTTGTCCCTTTGATCGAAGAAAGTTGCAGGAAAATCTATGGATTCAGGCGTGAGGGAAATGTTAAGTGTGGAAATACGAGTATAATAATGGAGTGAAGAAAGGAGGTGCGGGTGCCAAGGGAGCGGCGGCCGTGTCCAGTTCACTGCCGGTGGAAATTAACTTCGGGTCGGGAATCTATTGTGTGTGGCTGCCTTCCTTTCCTCTTTCTTCCGTCCTACAAAGTTAATTAGGACTTGAAGGGCTGCTACCTGATTTAGCAGAGCACACACACACACACACACACACACACACACACACACACACACACACACACACACACACACACACACACACACACACACACACACACACACACACACACACACACACACACACACCACTATTTTCCGTAATTTCTTTATTGAATATGAGCCTCTAATTAGGGTCACTAATCAGACTAGGACCCCGCAGCCTCCCAGGGGCAGCCCGCCTCGGCCCTCTCGCAGCGGAGGTTTCCCGGCGCAATACTGCTGCAAATCCCCTTCCCAGACTGAAAGGCATTTAATTGGCGTTTGCAGGCACCACTGAAAGGGTTAACCTGTGTAGCTGCTTCTTTCCTTATCAGAACACACTGGTCGATGGAAGCAATATCGGGGCGGCGCACGAGCTGCAACAAACAATAATTTTCGTCGACAAGGAACAATTATACAATATTGTGGCCAGGTGTTAACAACTCTCTCTCTCTCTCTCTCTCTCTCTCTCTCTCTCTCTCTCTCTCTCTCTCTCTCTCTCTCTCTCTCTCTCTCTCTCTCTCTCTCTCTCTCTCGTGTCCTAACTTGTTTAGTTTCCAAAAGCAATGTTGTCGCCAAATCTACTTTCATTAAAGCATAATTGAAATTTCATTCCTTTCCTATTGGTGCAGCAGGGCGGCGGGGGGAAGCAGGCAGAGGTCACATTCTCGCGAGGCACTGACAGAGGATAGCAAGGCAAGGTGCGGCAGTTGGCTTGGCGTGGCCTGCTCTCTAGCGGCGGTGTGGTGGAAGGTGTTGGTGGATTATTGTAAGTTACGACGTGTGAGGAGTAATAGGGCGGGGCATGATGGTGGTAAATGAAGGTGAAAGAGGAGTAGGAGGAAAGGTAAAGAGTAGCAGTATATAGCGGTGTGTGGAGACGGGTAGGGCAGGAGTGCGGGGGTGAGGTGAGGTGAGGGAAGAAAGGAGGGAGGGACAGAGGTGAAGGGTGAAGAGTTCATGTTCCTGGATACCGTTGAAAGGGATGAACTTGTGCGTCAGTAACTCCCAGATCGTATCCCCACATTGTGACCCACGTACACACATCTTGCCTCGTGGATGGCCGACCGAGTACCTCGTGTTCTTTAGAGGGCACAGAAAAAAAAAAAAGTAAAAGAAAGATGTAAATCGTATATATATATATATATATATATATATATATATATATATATATATATATATATATATATATATATATATATATATATATATATATATATATATATATATATATATATTTTTTTTTTTTTTTTTTTTTTTCTTTTTTTTACGGGATGAATTGTTAAGCCTCCACAAAAAGTCGAGTGTTTGACAGGCTGGTCATGCGTCCCCTTAAAATCTCCTTATGCTGTCCGTTCGTGCATAAATATCTGTCCTCGTGCCTGTCTGTTTTTTTTTTTTTTTTTTTTTTTTTTTTTTTTTTTAAAGCACAGTATTGTGCAAGGCGTGAGATTTTGATCCTCGTAGCGGTCCATTGCTGTGACGAAACTGACCGCGGAGCCTAGTAATCTTTCAACTGCTAAGCCTTCTCCTTAAGCTTAATAAAGTAAAGTGGTGTTGGCTTTGAATTAATTTTGAAACACATCCTGAGTGATTGAGTATTTCAACCCTTTTAGTGTCTGTAATTTCACCTTCATCCTATTAAAATCTTGATATTCAAATAAAGTAACAAATGATGAAAAGAATCAATATCATAATAATGATGGTGATAATGATGAGTAATAGGTACAGAAAGAAGAATATAAGAAAGACTCGTCCTTTTCGCAGACACTCGTACTCCTACATTCCTTTTGTTCAAGTTTAGTTTTTTGGTATTTCTTGCGTTTTCTCCCACGTCGGGCCGATACCAGGTGCTGCGTGTCCCGAGGTAGTGCTTTGTGTGCGGGGCGGCAGAGTGCGGAGGCAGTGTGGCGCGAGTGAAGGGAGAGGCGGGGAGTAATTGAGAAGAGAGAGTGCGGTGAGGTATAGTGCCTGTGTGGCGGTGGGAAGAGGTGGCAGTGTTTGAGGGGGAGCGTTGGATGAGCAGGAGGGAGAGCCATCAGAGGGCGGTGAGAGGGACAGAGAGTGCTTGAGGTAACCATAGAGGAGGGGAAGCTGCCCATGAGTCTTTGCTCACGAGAATATAATAACTGCCTCATTGCTTGCTGGATGTATGATGATTTCTTAGTGAGAGAAGACGAAACTCTAGTTCTCAGCACCTTATAGATATTGCTGCTTTTGCTTTAATCTACTTTCAGATTACTTAAGAACACATTCTCAAGCGTTTTAGCGTTTTATTTTAACTAATTTTAACAGACTGTTGTGAAAAAGTATTGTAATTTTTATTCTTAATCTTCATATCAGTTGCTCTATTCAATATATTCAATAAGCAGTGAATTATATGAATTAATGAATGTCCACTTCTCGATACCATCAATCGCATCATAATAGTTTGAAGATATTCTTATCTTCAACCCTTAACCTTCATATCCGTTTCTCTATTCAATATAATAAAAAAGCAGTGAATTATATGAATGATTAGTGAATGCCTGCTACTCTATACCATGTCACATCATAATAATTTGAAAGTACATTGCTCAGACCCAAGCAGAGGATACAAAGAGGTGTTCATCGCTTACTGGAAACATGCAGCACCAGGATGAATCGAGGAGCATTCGGGGAGGTGCGATGTAGTAGGTGTCAGTTCCCCCTCAGGAGTGCCTTGATTTCATTACATTCTCACCGCGATGTACGAGTATTTATGTCCCTCTATCCTCCTCAACCTCAAAGGACTAACATACATAATTTCCCTTGTTTTCCAACTCTACTCTCTCTCTCTCTCTCTCTCTCTCTCTCTCTCTCTCTCTCTCTCTCTCTCTCTCTCTCTCTCTCTCTCTCTCTCTCTCTCTCTCTCTCTCTCTCTCTCTCCTCTACCAGGGATGCTTACAAAAGACTTGCATTTGCTTAACTTAAGGGGAACACAAGACCTTGAGCCGTAACTCACGGTTTGCAACACACCGAGGCCCTGTGTTCCTTAACCTCCCGTGATGCATTAAAGGTCGTGTGACGCCTACTTACCGAAGGAGCAAAGAGGTGCCAAAATGCAGCTAGAGAGAGAAAAAAGAGAGAGAGAGAGAGAGAGAGAGAGAGAGAGAGAGAGAGAGAGAGAGAGAGAGAGAGAGAGAGAGAGAGAGAGAGAGAGAGAGAGAGAGAGTTACAAATACACGTCACCTGGTGTTATTTTTATGAGGTTATGGGGCTGCACCTGATATACTGAACGAGTGATATAACACACACACACACACACACACACACACACACACACACACACACACACACACACACACACACCCACACACAAAGAGCAGTGCCACAAATCTCTACAAGGACATAAGAGACTATGACTATTACCACCACCACCGCCACTGCCACTACCACCATCACTACCACCACTACCACCACTACTCGTGCACAACATAGTTTTTTTTTTTTGTCATTCTTGTTACCATTGCTGTCCTCCACCGGTGTTGCTGGCAGTCGCTACGATCAGCCTTGACATAATGAGCTTCCCATGTCTCTATTTATGTAAGGCGTTTTACAGATAGTGTTATGTTACTGTGATGATTGTCGTCTTAGATGGTATTCTCAACTGTTATCCTACTTCTATTACACTTAACAGACTCGAATGCAAGCTGTTAAAGTGTTTCAGGGATGTTTTCATGATTTTAGTGATAGTTTAATAAGGATTTTGTATCACTAATATGAGAAAGCATCTTAAGAACCAGATTAGTTATTTTTGTTGCCGGCGAAATTAGTCCTTGTGAGGATGCAAAGCGTTTAAGAATACCGACCCTTGTGTTACAGGAGATTCACACATCGAGAATCTGCAGTTTGTTCTCTCTTTGCTAAATTTCTGTCTCTCGTTTTACTTCTTGGATTTCACTAAGTTGGTGTGGCTCATATTTCGAAATGGTTTGGAATCTCATACGTATCAGTTTCAGAGGCCACAACGATGATTTTTTTTTTTTTTAATGGATATTTTCTCCATTGGTGATGTAGAGTTCGTGGTAAACTATCTTTAGAATAATAAAATAAGGCCTCGAGACATTTGAAAATACCGTCTCTCACAGCATATGATTCACGCTAACAAAACCTTCTAAAAGCTTTAAACGACTTCCCCTCACTCGATTTGCTACTCCAGAAAGGAACATCCCTGTCATGTCAAGAGAATGTTTAACACCCACACATTTTCCCACTTTTAATTGGGACACCTTTTTTCATTATCATAGAGCTTTTAAAATGGAGGATTTTCGATTTTTCTACGATCCGTACCTAAAAAAAAAAAAAAAAAAAAAAAGAGCAAAATTTAAGAGTAAGAAAATTACCAATATTTCATCATTGAAAACAAAAAGTTGCGATAATGATATGAACGTAAGAAGTTCATATCAATCAATGGTGCTGTTTTTCACGCTGCAGTAGTGCCGTGTTTGTTGCTGGGGATATGGTTGGTGTTCGCCGGGCACCCGAGTGGCGGTTGGAACATTATGAGGCTCTCGTGGGACCAGCGGCTGCCTTATCTGAAGAAGGAGAGCTGAGGTGATTGAGAATCGATACGATAGGGGGTGTGAGATAAGGAAGCCTGGTGGCGGTGAGATCAGTAATTGGGGCTGTGTTAATTACTGGCTGGGTCGAAATGATAATGGCTATTACAAATTATCTGCATCTGTTTCCGTGGCGATACATGACGGTAGGTATTATTTTTGGAGTATATGAGTGGAAGAAGCAGAAATAATCCTTAACTATTTCTTTACCATTTTCTTATGATTTTAATGTATATAAGAACCATTAATTCCATCCGAAAAAATATGGATGTAAAAAAAATACATACTCTGTATATATATATATATATATATATATATATATATATATATATATATATATATATATATATATATATATATATATATATATATATATATATATATATATATATATATATATATATATATATATATATATATATATATATATTTACTTTTTTTTTTCAATATAATAATTGCTTAGGCGTTTGGTACTACGATACACCTTTCTGACTGAAATGAGTCTGGTCTTTCCCGTCTGCAGATTAGAAAAAAAAATGAAAATATATCAAGATGCTCTATGGGTTTAGTAGTATCTGAATGAGTTACGCCTTGGAAGTTAAGCGACTGATGGTGCAGCTCAGTTATGATTTCAGGAGCCGGATGTGTGTCTCAGGAAGGTATTTCAGTGGGTACAGACCTTAGAATAAAAAAGTAACTACTTCTCCAAGTAATTTTTTATCTGGTTTCACTGTCTCCTTTAGTCTGACACCTTTAGTGGCCCTTTGGCTCAACAGTTTCTGTTACCCTTGGCCAGACCCCTCCTGCATAAAAAAAAAAAAAAAAAAAAAATTCTGTATGAAAGACTAATGCTGTGAGTGACTGGTGGCGCTGGTGTAACTACTGTAGTATTGTTGTCTGTGTTCATCTGTTTTCAAGTTATTTATCAATTTAAGTGTTTTGAATGGAAACCTTCTATTGAAAAGTCAAACTTGAATATTCTGGGGGTATTGTTTGATATGCAACGCATCGGAGTAAATTTTTCCTGCGGTGGAATTGAAAATATGACGGACGTTCCGGCGAACGTGGAAGTCGCAATGTTACGTTCCACTTTATGTAACAAAATATAATGCAATATGGTTATTTTCTAACTCTGAGGTAAACGAGTCTGAAATTATTAGTCATTCTTCTTCTTCTTCTTCTTCTTCTTCTTTTTCTTCTTCTTCTTCTTTATTATTATTATTATTATTATTATTATTATTATTATTATTATTATTATTATTATTATTATTATTGTTATTATTATTATTACTATTGTTATTATTATTTGGGATATGGAGGAGTACTGTTTCATGTATATAGCAGGGTACTGAGGGGTTGAATCATGCATGCTTCTTTGGTGGTAGTGTGTGTGTGTGTGTGAACTTGACTTTTCTCGAGAATCCCTTTACCAAATTAAAAGAAGCAAACACAATTTCATTAAATACTCTTCGAATTTTTTCCGTGACTGTACAACTTGGAACGCACCGATCCTTATTGATACCATTAGAATCTTTTGAAAAATGTCGCCTCCACCAAATTTCCCATAACCACGCCAACTGAAGCGCAGTGAAACTGAAAGCTGTTGAAATCGTCTGTAATCATTTGGAAGCTTTCAGTGTTTACCAGGTTATCACTGCAGAGAAAACAGACTTCAATAACTTGCTCCAATTATCACCTTCCGTCACCTGCCTGTTACCTTCCGTCACCTGCCTTTTTATTTCTAACACGAAGGCAAACAGAAAGCTCATGCGTGGCCCATCATCACCTTCATTATTTCAACTTTTCGGAAAATCTTGATAAAAAAGAACGTCACCTTTTCCTAATTCTTACTTTAAAATCTGAACAACAAGGAAATTTTTGTTTGTCGTCACCTTGATGAATAGTTTAACAAGCCAATATTTCAACCTACCGGGAACACCAGATGAATAATATCCTTTTTTTCGATTCACATCTTAATATATATATATATATATATATATATATATATATATATATATATATATATATATATATATATATATATATATATATATATATATATATATATATATATATATATATATATATATATATATATATATATATATATATATATATATAAACTGAGGCAAATTTTGAGCCACTCACACCTGGACGGAAAAAAGTAATTGAGCCATGCGGTGCGCCACGTGATGAAAAAAAAAAAAAAAAATTAAACAGCACAAATCCAAAAATAGCAGAATAAATTACTAAGGCAATTTAATGTAGGTAATAATATTTAATGCAGGCAACAATTTTTTTTTTTTTTTCGTGTTGACAGTTTTCATCCAAATGTATTCACCCTATGCGATTTGCAATATCATACTAAAAGCAATGGTGTTACTATGTTTATCGGATTGTGATATCACTTCGTCTGGGATTTGAAAGAGTGAGGAAGTGTGAGACTGGGGTTGTTTTCGTATCCAGCTTTATTATCAACGTTTGTGAAGTCCGTGCCGCCTGATTGGTGCTTCAAAGGGACGCGTGCCACGAACTTTATTGATCCTGCACGTGCGTGTTGCAAAGCTGAGTTAGTTTCCCATCTCTGCCGCTTCGTATCTTCACCCCATCTCTGCTATCACTCTCCCCTCCTTGCTTCCTCTCCCTCTTCTACCTCCCACCCAACCGACGCTCTCGCCGCTGCTTCGATACCAAGGCACTGGCGGTGATCACTGCCCCTCCCGCCCGTCGAAACCGCTGCCTGTCTATGTGCATGGACTAACTTGGCGGCTGTTCACTCTAGCGTGTTTTCTTCCTCCATTGGAGTTGAGTCTTTGCGCTCCTCGTGGCCTCCGATTTGCCGTCAATAGAGCAGGTGTTGTCGTCATGCTATTGTTTCAGCAACTGCCGTGGTGTCTATTGTCCTGGCGGGGCCTCCATCGCTGTGTAGGGGCTGTGTCGGCCTGCACCTCGCACTTCTAGAGATCTCCGCGATCTCCGAGGTCTCCTTTCCTCTCTCCTCCCGTCCCTCTCTCCCGCAGGTTCTAGCCTATTGCTGCCTCCCGTTGGCCTCAGCCTCATCCTTCCCGCCAGGCGTCCTCGTCTCCTACCTTCCCCGGCTTCCCTGCCTCCTTCACTAGGCTGGCAAGGCCTCTGCCACCAGTGTTGAGTAAGGTGTCTGTGACGTAGAAGTCTTTTTTTAGTCGGTCACGCTGCAGGACGCGTGCCTGGTAGAATGCATTACTCAGGTTTAGTCCTGTTTAGTCTTATACGTATACTAGTTAGTTCTTTCTGTGTATTTTTTCATCATAGTACTGAGTTGTCATGCAACCTTGGCAAGCCTCCATGAGCAGGAATGTAATTATTAGCGTGGTTTTGTGTATGTATTTTTTCCTGTAATCATGTGAAAACATAACTTTGCCTCATACCAGTCGCAAGAACCTGTTATTACGGTAGAGATTTTTTTCTTCACTGTAAAAGAAACGTGAAACGCTACAGGTTCTTATGATGAGATACAGTAAAACACTGAATCAAGGAAAGTGAACAAAGTTTACTCAAAGAACCTCAAACTTACTAAGTTTGAGGTTCTTCACACCCAACGCTAAAATAGAAACACTGAAAGCCTCTGTAAGCTCGGAGAGGATAAATATGAAGTGATCACAAGACAGGACCATGGAAAAGTGTGATGTATTGAGTACCTGGCGGGACGTCCATGAGTGGGTGAGTAAGCTGAGTGGGCGGGATGTGGGTGTTTAGGGTGCCTCTCCAGGATGGCTCAAGGAGGAACCCTCACCTTCCCACTCCTCCACTCCACACCTGCTTCCCCCCAACACTGATATTCTTGTCAACGCCTTCCTTCATAAATACGCACGACCTCTTGTCATTGCTTCTTTTTCTCTCTTTTTCCCTCGACTCATAAGTCCTACACAACTGCACCGTAACACACACACACACACACACACACACACACACACACACACACACACACACACATACCCATTTCAAGTAAAGATAAATATTTTTGTTGTTCCTACGTAGTTTTCAAGTTTAATCGGTTAGCCCTTCCCAGCGTCACTTATGCGTCATTTCCTGCGGGACAAAATTGGTTACGAGAAGCTTTCGTCCGTGATGCCAAGAAAAGGATCGTGCACTCAGCCTTCCCGTGAGAGGGTAATGTGAAGGCCTCGCTTGTAAAGCGAGGCCCAGTGTGAGAGATAAAAAGTTTTTGCTTCACGCATTTATGCATTAAATGGAAATAAAGAAAAAAGAAAGAGGGGAAATGTTTGCCTTTCTCATTCTTGAATTAGAGAACTATATAACAAATTACTTACTATTTCTTTCTTATATTAGTAAAATTTTCAATAGAAACTTGATTATGACAAGAAATAGGAAATAATATAACAAATGCTTTACTGTTTCCTTCTCATATTAGTGAACATTTTGAAAAGAAAACTTGATATTGACGAGAAACAGGAAAAAATATAATTAAAATCCCCACTGCCCTATTTTTAATTTTGATCTGCATATGACTATCAATTTGAATAAAGAAAAAATAATATTTTCTGCTATCCTCCATTTTCATTACATTTTATAATGAAATTTATTTATTTATTTTTGTTTACACAAATGAGGAATAGAATAGAATGGAATGTGTAGGTGCAGTCCCGTGGAGTGTGGAGGCGTCCCTTGCTCACACACACACACACACACACACACACACACACGTGGAGCAGAGGCAGTACTGTACGTTCTTTTTTTCATTATCTCTGTAGCATCACTCGCCTCAAGATGCTGGAGGGAGATAATGCGTGGAGGAGCTGTTGTGCCGAGGAAAGGAGAGGCACGTGGTGTTCACTTGCTCCCTCCATCCCTTGCCTTACAAAAAAAAAAAAAAAGTGTCGGGGTGAGTAAAGATTTTTTAGGGACGTAATCAAACTTTGGTTCGTATTTTTTAGTGTTTTATGAATCTCTCTCTCTCTCTCTCTCTCTCTCTCTCTCTCTCTCTCTCTCTCTCTCTCTCTCTCTCTCTCTCTCTCTCTCTCTCTCTCTCTCTCTCTCTCTCTCTCTCTCTCTCTCTCTCTCTCTCTCTTGGTGATAAAGTGGACGGGGGAGTCCGTGAAGTGTATCCATCCTTATGTTTGTCTGCAGTTGATATGAGTTTTTTTTTTCATGAATTTTAAAAAGCCATTAATTATGCCTGGAAAAACTTAATGAGTGTAAAAATAAAAAAATGTGCTTTATATATTTTCTCTCAGTCTGCAATTATTGTCGGTGATAATTAAGTTTTCCCTGTCTTTTTTTTATTTATTTATTTGCCTGTTTCAGTTGCTGTGGTGTTTAGCTGTGACCTCCGCTGTGGTGAGTGTTGTTGGTCTTCTGTTGTTTTTGTGTGGTCTGTGGGAAATTATTTTGTTATAGACGCTTTGTATTGACTCTAACGTCCGTATTATTAATCCCTATAGTCTCTCATTAACCCCATTTCCATAAACCACAGTGGTGATTATAGGCCACAATGATTAGCCGGGTTCTCATGAAGTGTTTCCTCCCCCTTTTTTTTTTCTTTCTTTATTTTTCGATATTGCAAAATCTTATTAAACCATCAATGATATCATGCAGATATCCTTGGAAAACCCCATTAACTTTCACTGTAAGGTGTCTGAAGTTGTTGAGGTAAAACGCTATAGAGTACAGAAGCCATAATGAAAACCATGGCCAATACACACACACACACACACACACACACACACACACACACACACACACACACACACACACACACACACACACACACCCGAACGTAGATAGATAATTAAATAGATAGAGTGATAGAAAGGTAGACCGATAGATATTTTTATTGACCATACACAGAGATACATACATAGATATAGATAGATGGATAGTTAGATAAAATAGACATAAGTATTTTATTGAGTCCCTCCAACACACACACACACACACACACACACACACACACACACACACACACACACACACACACACACAAAGATCGGTCACTATGAGCTCTGAGCTCTTTCCGTAGGGGAACGGCTGGCTGGGTGACCAGCAGACGACGGCAACCCAATCACGTATTCATTAAAAATATAGACATGATCAAAGGTAACAAAGTAAGGAGAATTATACTCAATACCCAGAAGCTTGAATGTCTATTAGCAACGTAATGCAGTGTTATTATGACTGAGGAGCACTCATGTTAATGCTCACACTAACTTCATTGGCCTACGCTACTGTTTCATGCTACACTGAAATTAATGGTCCTGATGAAACAGCGTATCCCATTCCATTTTCGCCCGGCCTGCCACATTAATTTTTACAGCCGTTCCCCCTTGCCTGATGGACACCGTGATCTCCAGTCCTGGTGTCCAATAGCAAGAGAAAACGGGTAGAGTTATCTAGTCAATCCGAGGAAATGCGATTAGTGTGATAGCTGGTTAATGGCTCAGGAGATGAACGAATGTCACTGATGGCCCCGTGGGAAATGCATCAACGCTTCTTAAAGACAATGGGACACTAATGGAAAGCACCGATAAAAAAAAAAAAAATGGTCAAAGAAAAAAGAAAAAATGTAGAAACAGGAGTGATCAAAAGATTTACGATAAGCGGCAGAGTCCGACAGAAACAATTTCACCCTTGGCCGGCACTGAAATGTTAGCGTTGGTGGCGGCGGGCGACTGTGAAGTGGGTGGCCTAGGGAGAGCGTAATGGGGAGAGAACGCCAGGCAGGGGAGGGGAAAGAGGAAGAGGAGGAGAAGTAGGAGGAGGAGGAAGAGGAGGAGGGACACTGGCATGGAGGAGGAGGCGGCGGCTGGAGAATATTGCTGTAAATTTTTATATCCTGCAGGCGGCGGGAGCTTAAGAGCCACGTCTCTGGGCCTGCACTTTCATACATCACTTGCGAGGTGTTTAAATGGGTGCTGGTCTGTGTGTGTGTGTGTGTGTGTGTGTGTGTGTGTGTGTGTGTGTGTGTGTGTGTGTGTGTGTGTGTGTGTGTGTGTGTGTGTGTGTGTGTGTGTGTGTGTGTGTGTGTGAGAGAGAGAGAGAGAGAGAGAGAGAGAGAGAGAGAGAGAGAGAGAGAGAGAGAGAGAGAGAGAGAGTCCAATAAGTGGTTCTCTACATTCATCAGGAATACTTTCAGAATTCTAAAATAACCCGGAATGGTGAACAGACACACTCCTGGAAGCCTTTATATGTGCGTGGGTCTACCGATCAGCATTTGCCCCTCCCCGCCCCGCCCCTCCACGCCCCGTCCCGCTGCAGCCTGTCTTGGGGGTGGGCGAGAAGTAAAGGGCATGCAAGAAGCTTACCTTGATTATCAGCATAACTCAGCCATTAGATCTGAAAGAAAAGAAAAAAATATTTAGATCATCAGAAAGAGCGAAGTCATAATTAATTTTTCTTACAGTTATTCAAGTAAAAATATTTGATACTATTTTTGGGTGTTGAATATTACGTGGTCTGTGTTGAATACTCTCAGGTTCGTTGGTTGTATTACAAAATTCTTTAAGTAAAGAAAAAGTGTTTTCTTCGCCAGCCTTAATAAGAAAGCGCTGTGCCTCTGTTGCCGGGCGGAGAAACCCACCCAAGGGACGGATTTCAAGTGGCGGTCCGTCAACGCGAATCACTTAACAAGCTCAACTTCCTGAGCCGCGCTGGAGCCGCTCAATGCCTGGTGCTCGTTGAGGCGTGTTCCGGATATGAGCGCAAACTGACGCTCTTCGGACTGAAACCCGACGGTTCATTTGGATTGATTAAAGATCTGGAGATATTTTTCTTTCACCCTGTGCTCGTCGAGCCATGCGTCACCGAGCCGGCATTAGAGTCCCGCCTGTCACGGAAACTTGGCATCACATTGCTGTAATGTGCGCGGCAACGCTCTGTGACTCAGTCTGTAGGACAGCCACTGAGCCACACGACCACCCAGTCTCATGTATTCACTCTTATGGCATATAACAAACTCGGGTTTTATAAAATATCTATGCCTGATCATGTGTTACCCACACATCACTGTATTCCTTACTATTCTCAAGCGTGAGGCTTCCCGAGCTTGCCTGTAACAACAGAGAACACACAGGCGACCAGGCAGCAAGACATTCTTTATTGAAGATGTGCCCGTCATTCTGAATTCTCTGCTATTCGTGCCCACGTCATCTAGCAGAGATAGAATAATAACGTATTTTTTAAACTCAAGTAGTTAAATTATATATTCATCCAGTTATTTATGTATTCCTCTATCACAGCTGTTTATCAATCACAGCTGTGCATTCATGATAGCTATTAGAGAACGGCGCAGCAAGGTGGTGTGGCGGCGCGGCGCCTTTGTGACGTGATTCAGGAGTTACGGCAGCTGAGTGCCTCCTCAACACATATTTTCGCGCGCTGCGGAGGGTGGCATCGTAAATACGGTCTCTGTTTGTGTCATGACAGCCCTTAAGTTGTTCCCGATGGATACATTTCAATAACAACAATAACAACGACAGCAGCAGCAGCAGCAGCAGCAGCAACAATAACGACGACAGTAGCACCAGCAGCAGCATCAGCAGCAGCAGCAGCAACAACAACAACAATAGCGACAACAGTAGCAGCAGCAGCAGCAGCAACAGCAGCAGCAACAACAATAGCAACAACAGGAACGACGACAACAATAAAAGCAATAACAACAACAACAGCAACAACAACGACGACGTCCGCGAGGACGACGAAAATAATAACGACCAAAGCAGCAGCAGCAACAGCATCAGAAACAGGAACAACAGCAACAACAACAACAACAACAACAACAACAACAACAACAACAACAACAAAGATAGTAGCAGCAAGAAGAAGAACAACACCGCCGCCACCACCATCACCACCACCATCACCACCACCAACAACAACAACAATAATATCAACAACAACAACAACAACAACAACAACAACATAATTTTTTACTTGTTGCTTGCTGAAATTCTAAAATTTTGTTGTAGTGTAAAATATTGCAATATGTTTTCGTTTTTCTCTCTTGCCAAATAATTAATGAAAATATATAGTGAACATTCAGTACAGGAAGAAAACATATTCACATGATAATAATGTAGACAAAAATTATTCTTCCAGCCTCATAATCAAATATTCATATGACACACACACACACACACACACACGCCGCGCACGGACCGGTACAGACTCAGCGCGATTCCCACCATGGTGCGAGCCATCAATCAATAGTCCCTTCTAGATTAGACTTACCTTTAGGATTAATGTTAAGTATTTCCCCACCCCCTCTGTACATTTTCAGTTTGTTAACTGCCTAAACAATAAACCGTTTATTATTATTATTATTATTATTATTATTATTATTATTATTATTATTATTATTTATTATTACACACACACACACACACACACACACATACATACACTGTGCGCGTCGAGCCATGCGTCACCGAGCCAGCATTAGAGCGCGGCCAGTCACGGAAACTTGGCATCACATTGTTGTAATGTTCACGGCGACGCTTCGTGACTCAGTTTGCAGGACAGTCACACGACCAGCCAGTCAGTGGTCTCAGTTCTATCCGAAGATCGGTCACTATGAGCTCTGAGCTCTTTCCATAGGAGAAAGGCTGGCTGGGTGACCAGCAGACGACCGTAGGTGAATTACACACACACACACACACATTCCTGACTTGCGGTACCTAGTCCAAAGAGTCAGCGCCTGTGGACATGGCGAGGATACTGTGGCCACGTGGGGGGAGAAACGCGATACTGTTGCTGCTGCTCGTGCGTCACTTCTAGGGCTTCTCAG
Organism: Scylla paramamosain; assembly: GCF_035594125.1. Taxonomy (NCBI): domain Eukaryota; kingdom Metazoa; phylum Arthropoda; class Malacostraca; order Decapoda; family Portunidae; genus Scylla; species Scylla paramamosain. Next base: position 10,434,811 of record NC_087152.1, read on the forward strand.
GCTTCCACGTAATAGGTTTGTGAGGAAGCTGTGCATTGTCCTGCCGAGGTACTGGATGCGTCATAGAGCAGTTCGTCTGTTATTAATTGTGATGCCAAATGACGGAACTAAGTTATTTTCACTCAAGACTCGTTGTATCTTTAAGGCAGAATGTGTAAAAGTATTCATGTTAACTTCAAAGTCCACTTGGAAAGTGCTATTTTAACTATGCACAAAAATCCTTCTTTTAGTTCATCATGTGTAACAGTCGTAAACGTGTTAACTTCTTGATTCCCGAGGCTAAGTTTGGACCATAACTAAAGCTCATGGGTTGCTATAGTAAACGTCTGATTCCTTGTGTTTGTTGTCGAGAGTCATTAATTATGAATTCGCCGAAAACAAGACGTAGTCTTAACTTTTCTTTCAGTGGCAGTAAATCCCACCCGGAGTTGTCACGTCGTCAGGATCCCAGACGATGTGACAACTTGGTGAGCGATTTACTGCCGCTTGAAGAAGAGGTTAAAACTACATTTTTTCTTTTATACATCTTTATAATTAATGGCGAATTATTAAATCAGTTTGAAACATTGCTGAGAGGATGACCACATTATATTCATGAGAAATTTTTTTTTACATTTTTTTATTTATTTTTTATTTTTTATCACTGAATGGCGAGTATGAACGTCCTCTGCCTGCTGTCACCATTATTTCTTTAACCCTATTTTCTCCTTTAATCCTTTCACTGCTGTGGTCGTCTTTTGTTAACTTCAGATGACTGTAATAAATCGTTTCCATGGACATAAAGAAGGACTAAGAATATGAGGTTAATCTAATGATTACTGAGCTACAGAACTACATATTTAAGAGACTAGTACAAAAATTATTCTTTCAAATCCTATAGACGATCATGGAAAAAATTAAGTAGCAGGGAAAGGGTTAACCTTCCCGAAAATGACACATTTCCCGCTGTGAGGAGTTAATGTCAGATGAGATGCCTAAGGGTGAGTGTTGCTAGCAGTGGTGCTGCTTTATAGGGAAGCCAGAAGAATATCAGGCACAAAATGTTCCCTAATGGGGAGTTTGGTAAACTAGTGAGTGTCACCGGGCGGCAGCACCAGACATGTCCCATTTTCACACGTAGGAGCAATATCAAATATGTCCACATTGTCATTCTATATACATAAACATGCAATGAGCTTATATGATATATTTTTCTACACAATTCCTTCTGAGTAGTAACACAGGTAAAATCGAACTGTATTCATGAACAAAAGTATTTAAGTTGATTTTCTAGAGGACTGAGAACTGAGATTTATTTGGTCATCTCGAGATTTCCAAAAAAGTACACCTTTTGATCGGAAGCGTATTTATGTAGACGACAGTAAAAATGAAAACAAGTTGTCTGTGCCACTTAAAGCTCCAAATACATAGACCAACTTCCTAGTATATGGAAACAATTATTTTAATTGAAAATAGGCAACCTGAGTGACCTGGTGAAAGTTATGCTGTATATCTAACCAAAACAAACATCTGACCCGCATTAGTAGAAGAAGTCAATAAACACGTAGTTGGACAACCAGTTATTTCCTGCTGCAGTGTCCATACCACTACTCCATGAACCTGTGGCCTCCTGTATTCAACTCCCGTTACGCCAAAGCAGTCCTGAGAGATGTTTATTTTGGTATACGATTACTTTGCCATGTCGCTCGCTTCCTGAAAGAGATGCTAAAATCCCCACGAAAATAACTATATCCATATATCACGATGTTACTGAGTATGTTATGTCATACTATATAGTACAGTCTTATCTTTTATCTTTTTCATTGTCCAAATCAATAGATTTTTAGACTTGTAATATGACGTGTTTAAAATATTGATAACAGTATCATTAAATAATCACGGAAAATATTTCTGTTTTGACCGACTTCTCTCAAATTTATCCATACAAGATATTTAAAAGTCGATGCACAATTTCAAAAGTATCATAAAGATCAACGTTCTATGCATCTGTATGCACATGGGATTTACAATAACAATATTTTAGCTCATGTCACTAGGGGACATGCAGTAACGAAGACATCTGGCTGACACCCCCTTTGGACTAACCATGGATCATTATTTTCCATGTTTGCTTACTGCCCACGTCGTGCTGGATGGTTGATCAGTGAGTGTTTATGTTAGTTGAAACGCTTTTGGTTGCTGTCCCGTTAACTCTTGCATCTTTGCACAGACTACACAGAGAGCAACAAACGCAGCGGTCCTGGCTTTAGAGTTATTGAAGATTACCTGCCTGTTGAAGGGTGAGGGTCGTGGAGGGGTTCGCTCTCCCTCGCTCTCCCTCGCTCTGCTTCGTGAATTAGTGTTTCCCTGGTAACTTTTGGTAGAATGGAACGTTTTGAACTTGAAATAGCCTAGAACCCTCCCTGGACTCCAATTAGGGCTTACAGAGAAATCAGTTAAGTTCTGTCCAGTTTTGAGTGTGCTGGAAGGAGACAAACTGACATGCTAAGATTACGCTGCTATGTAAGCTTCATCTGTGATAAAAAATAAAAAAAAAATGAAATAAATAAATAAAAAATTATATATATATATATATATATATATATATATATATATATATATATATATATATATATATATATATATATATATATATATATATATATATATATATATATATATATATATATATAAATGAGTAAATAAAATCTATATAGTTCCCCATACGAAAATCACACCCCTTCTTCAGTACGTAACATGTAGCACAAGGTAATAGATTCACTGTCATCTGTTTTTTTTTCTTATTTTCTTACCCTCTCCCACTGAGGGTTTAGTGACCACCAGTTCGTGCACGTGGCCATCCCGCCGCTCACACAGAAACCACACTATCAGTGGCGGCAACTCAGTTACCTCACAGGACTGGTCAAGATTTCCCTGATAACATTTTTTTCCTAATGCCTTGTCAGAAGTGGAGGTGGAGGAGGGGAAAAATACACGTTCCTGGTAGCGATGTTGCTTTTAGTGAGTACATTTTGCTGTCTGGTGAATTTTATGAACGTGTAACTCTTAATTCCACTTTGTTTTGTTTCCTCCCTGAATCATAACTCCTCTGATTCACTGTCTCCGTGTGAAATCTGCCGTTTCATAAAGTCTAAGGAAATCATAGAACTCAGTATTGAGCGGAAACACCAAACACAATTGAAGCAGGTGGTTTTATCGTGTCACTCCACTATGACCGCAACGATTCCAGTTTAAAAGTTGTACATCGTGACTGGAATGTACTACTTAGTGGACAGGATGAGGGAAGAGTGGGTGACGTGTTTTGTTTCGAGTACACTTATAAGAGTTTTTGAGGTGTTACTGTTCTGTCCTCAGCACTGGACTACTTATACGTATGGGGTCGTGTTACTCTTTTGTTGAGTCGTAATAATAAATAAATCATTCATCCAATCAGTAATCAAATGTGAGGACTGGAGAAGAGGATAGTATCGTGTGTGTGTGTGTGTGTGTGTGTGTGTGTGTGTGTGTGTGTGTGTGTGTGTGTGTGTGTGAGAGAGAGAGAGAGAGAGAGAGAGAGAGAGAGAGAGAGAGAGAGAGAGAGAGAGAGAGAGAGAGAGAGTGGGGAGGAGGGGGGAGCGGATGTTATTTTTAACCGGGCAACGCGTGATTGCAGTGGTGGTACATGACGGTCCTCTGATACCAGTCAACAGCGTTATCTCCACACAGACGCACGAATTTCCAGCAAACATAATTATATTCCCGAAGATGTTGTAGTGTTTTAACATAATTAGTCGGCAGTCATAACAATATCATACATTAGATTTAATTTCGTGTTAATATGATTTCATTACAGGCTGGGGCGAGAAAATCATGGTTATTTGATGGAACAAAGAAAAATCATCCTGCTATCCTGGTGTTTTCGTGTGTTTAATTACGCCAGAAGATATTTTATATGATTGTATGTCAGCATCACATATTTTACTAATATAAAAAAGGAGAATACTTACACATCGATTCACATTGTTAGATATTCCGTAGTGAAATGTATGCTTAATTCCGCCTGGATGGTGTTTTTTTTTTTTTTTTTACGTATATTGTTTTCTTTTTCTTGGAAGTCATGGGCAAGATAACAAAAAAACTTGCTCCGAGCCGCGCTTAGGCTAATCAGAATATTATTTACATTTTTACAAAGTGAATATCAGAATATTGTTCATAATAAAATATACTCGACTACAGCGTTATTGTGTTTTTTCGTATATTGCTTGTCTATTCTTGGAAATCAAGGTAAAGAGGACAAAAATAATATGAGAAGATTGCGTTGCATGACTCAGAGGTCGGGTATCTGAATGGTTGGCTGGTTGGTGCCGTAAAAAGTGTAGCTATGCTAGGCTGCTGCTGAGTGCAGGCTACTAATAATGTCAGAATTAGGGCTTTCTGCATCACGAGTCTAGCGGCACGTATTATTTCACATCGCAGCCCAGCCATTACTAGCTCACCCTCAGGCGTATTTAGAAAAGAACATCCTCTGATTCCCATATAAGGAGTAAATTTGCATCACACCCTTAGATTCACAGCAACAGATGAGATGCTCGGAGGGAGTGTGCAGCTGTCTCCTCACCATGCGCCGCGAAGGGACAGAACTTGAGAGGGTCTTCCCTGATGTTGAACGTACCATAAGCAGGTGGTGCGTTAGTCGTGGAAGAGAAACCCTCATTCTCTCCAAGACTTGCAATCAAAACGTGAAGGGATGTATTGTGCGTAGGATTCAGCTTTAAGTTTTCCTGCCATCTGTCCTACTCAAGAAGACACGAAATGTAGTTCTGGGTTTATTCTCTGCATTTTCATTTCCTTTGTTGTTGTTGTTGTTGTTGTGGAAAATTATCCATGACAAGTATTTGTCCTACGTTTAAAAAAAATTATTACATCACTGACGTGTTTTCCTCCATTTTTCTTTTCTTCTCTTGTCCACAACCAGAAAAATATGCGGCGGAATTTTTTGGCGACGCATCAATTTGCCTCAAAGGAACATCAGAATTTTTTTTCACTGAACTGTTTTGATGAATGTCATACTTTTACAGTCCTGTGTGTGTGTGTGTGTGTGTGTGTGTGTGTGTGTGTGTGTGTGTGTGTGTATGTGTGTGTGTGTAGACTGTAGTGATAAATATAGCATTGAAGCTGGTTGGGGGTGGAAGGTAAGCGAAGTGGGGGAGATGTGAAGAAGAAAAGAGTGGGGGAAGGGTAGAGGAGTGGGTGGGGCAATTCTACCCTTTCCCCCTCCATCCCCACACATTCCTCCTCGCTACCTTTCCCCTCTCCCTTTCTCCTCTCCCTTTCCCCTCTACCCTCTCCCCACATTGTCTAGGACGGGCAGACTTGCGACACATACCAAGGTGACAGTGAGGTGATGTCAAGGGCCGGCCACTTAACCTCCTCGTTCATCTCTTCCTCCTCCTCCTCCTCCTCCTCCTCCTCCTCCTCCTCCTCCTCCTCCTCCTCCTCCTCCTCCTCCTACTTCTACTTCTCCTTCTCCTCCTCTTTCTTCATCTCTTCTTCCTGCAAGTTTTCTCTCTTCTTTTTTCCTCCTTCCTCTTCTCTTCGCCAAGTTCTCCTGATCACATTACTCCTTACCTTCTTCGGTGTTGCTGTCATCATCGTCTTCTTCTTCTTCTTCTTCTTCTTCTTCTTCTTCTTCTTCTTCTTCTGCCTACTCCTCCGCCTCCGCCTCCGCCTCCTCCGCCTCCGTCTCCTCCTCCTCCTCCTCCTCCTCCTCCGCCTCCTCCTCCTCCTCCTCCTCCTCCTCCTCCTCCTCCTCCTCCTCCTTTTGTTGCTTCATTCAGTTTCCCTTCCCGTTTTCATCTTCCCTCGTTCTCCTCATTTTCTATTTTCCTCCTTTCTCTTTCTTGTCCTCGTTTTCTTCCTCCTTCTTTTTGGTATTGCAGTTTTATGCATCACATGATTTCTGTTTCTATTCGTATGTTTGCAAAAATTTCCAATATTTCTTTTCCCCTGCTTTTTATTCAGAGTATTTTCCTTCCTTATTCTTTTCCTTGGTATCTGATCTATTCCTGTGTTTTCTCTTTATTTTCTTCCTTCTTTTCTTTCTCATTTTTTCTCTCCTATTGTGTTTCATCACCGTAACAGTTCCCCACTTTTCCGATTTTTTTTCTCTTCCTCTCCTCTTTTTTAAGGCTTATGCTTCCCATTTTTACTTCATCTTTCTACCGAAGCTTTATTTTTTCTGGCTGTGTGTCTAACTTTACTCTCGCCTGCAGCGTCTCTGTGTCCCATGCCTCTTTCTTTCCCTTTTTGCATTTATTTATTTTTTTCTTTTCCCGTGACACTTACTTCTCTCTCTCTCTCTCTCTCTCTCTCTCTCTCTCTCTCTCTCTCTCTCTCTCTCTCTCTCTCTCTCTCTCTCTCTCTCTCTCTCTCTCTCCTTCTCTCTCTCTCCACCAAACCACAGTAAGTCGGACAAGTGTCACTCCAATTTAATGTTCTGGTCTCCGTGTTGTGTTTTGTCAGTTCTCGGGTTTGTTGTCAGCTTCCTCAGATTGACCTCTCTGTCAGTGCTACACGTGTGCTTGGTGGGCAGAGAGAGAGAGAGAGAGAGAGAGAGAGAGAGAGAGAGAGAGAGAGAGAGAGAGAGAGAGAGAGAGAGAGAGAGAGAGAGAGAGAGAGAGAGAGAGAGAGAGAGAGAAATCAGTTTCACTCTAAGGAGTCTGGCTGCTCATTTTCAAGATTTGAGGGTTAACTGTGTTTTATTTTTTTACATGTGTGTGTGTGTGTGTGTGTGTGTGTGTGTGTGTGTGTGTGTGTGTGTGTGTGTGTGTGTGTGTGTGTGTGTGTGTGTGTGTGTGTGTGTGTGTGTGTGTGTGCGCGCGCGCCTTTGCATGTCTGTTAAAATTTCTATCACTAGCCTCTTTATTACACACACACACACACACACACACACACACACACACACACACACACACACACACACACACACACACACACACACACACACACATACATACATACATACATACATGCATACATACATACCGCACAAAGTTTACGTAATACATCGCAGTTTTTGCCATCACGCTTTTGCCAGTCATTATTGAAATATTTCCACGTCGTCACTATTCACTTTTGTTTTTAATCTATCTACTCACTTTCAATTGTAGCCAAAACCACACAAAACAAGTCTCGTTACCATACTCTACCATCCGCGCTGTGCCCTTCCGTCAGGCCGCTGTACACACGAGTCTGTTACTGTATATGCATTGGTAACTTATCACAAGTATTAGTCTGGTGCTGGAAAAAGAGAAGAAATAATAATAGGAAGGAGATGCACGTCCCCACAGACAGACGATCCCTGCACCAGACTCTCACACTACTGATAGTTAAAAATAGGAGGGAAATAGGTAAATTTGAAATAAGTATACCGACACGCTGAAGAAAGTAGAGGGTGTTGGAGAGAGAGAGAGAGAGAGAGAGAGAGAGAGAGAGAGAGAGAGAGAGAGAGAGAGAGAGAGAGAGAGAGAGAGAGAGAGAGAACGCTTACTTTGTAGTGAACTTAATACTTAAAGTCGATGTATAATGACAAATTGATACAAAGAGGGAGCTTAGGAATCGATTTCTCTCTCTCTCTCTCTCTCTCTCTCTCTCTCTCTCTCTCTCTCTCTCTCTCTCTCTCTCTCTCTCTCTCTCTCTCCAGCACTGCACCTTACTCTGAAAATTTATGGCAAGCAAAAAACTGGTAAAGTAAAAGCTCTGAGGACATTTATTACGCGCGACAGTCCTTGCTGACATTTTTCGCCATTAACTCTATTTCATTGTCTTTAAGCAATTCTCTCTCTCTCTCTCTCTCTCTCTCTCTCTCTCTCTCTCTCTCTCTCTCTCTCTCTCTCTCTCTCTCTCAAACGAAGAAAAATTAAACGTCACTCGTAAATCATAAAATCTCTCTATGTACTTTTTTGTTTCGTTTTGCTTTGTTTTATATTCGTTCTATAATAATGTTTCGGGTGCAATGACTCTCTCTCTCTCTCTCTCTCTCTCTCTCTCTCTCTCTCTCTCTCTCTCTCTCTCTCTCTCTCTCTCTCTCTCTCTCTCTCTCTCTCTCTCTCTCTCTCTCTCTCTCTCTCTCTCTCTCTCTCTCTCTCTCTCTCTCTCTCTCTCTCTCTCTCTCTCTCTCTCTCTCTCTCTCTCTCCATGATGGACTGGTGTACATATATCTTGATTTTCTAGTCGCGTCTCAGAATGGTAAAAATGCGAACTGTCAGATAAATCCTCCTCCTCCTCCTCCTCCTTTTAGTAACTAGAATATTAAAAAAGAATAAGTAACGACAACACTAGCATATTAAAACAGGCAAAGACAGTTACTATGCTGAGATAACGACGTGAGTTTAAAATGATTTATGTTGTGTGTATCGTTGCTGCTATGCTGGTGGAAGAGGAGGAGGAGGAGGAGGAGGAGAGCTACCCCTTCAGAATCAGCATCTTATTGATTCTGACAGTACTAACACACACACACACACACACACACACACACACACACACACACACCTCCATTCCTTCTCTCAGTTGTGTCACAGGTAAACTTCTTCAAGGGATTAGCAAGTGTTAAGTTTGCTAAGGTTCCTCCGTAATGTAGCGGGGAAGGAGTTTGTATTTCATTGACTAGCACCTGCTGGTCATTTCTCTCAAAGCCTTAGTCATCATTTTTTTTTTTTTTTTATTCTCTGTTTGTTTATCTTGGTGTGAGTTGTAGTAGAGTTGTGTTTCCCGTGTGTCTGTCTCTGTGTGTTTGTTTATTTGTAGGACTGTGTGCGTATGTGTGTGTGTGTGTGTGTGTGTGTGTGTGTGTGTGTGTGTGTGTGTGTGTGTGTGTGTGTGTGTGTGTGTGTGTGTGTGTTTGTCTTGGCTTGTCGTTTCTTGTCTTGCTTTGTCTTGTCTTCTTAGTCATTTAGTCAGTCAGCCAGTGTATCTGTCTCACCTTCTGTCTGCTCCCCCCCACACACTCTCTCTCTCTCTCTCTCTCTCTCTCTCTCTCTCTCTCTCTCTCTCTCTCTCTCTCTCTCTCTCTCTCTCTCTCTCTCTCTCTCTCTCTCTCTCTCTCTCTCTCTCTCTCTCTCTCTCTCTCTCTCTCTCTCTCTCTTTCGTTGGAATCCATAGAAGCAAACGTAAGACAGTAAAACACGCGACTGGCGCATCGCGTGTAGCACTACGGAGACACGAGAAGGAGAAAGGATGTCTGCATGAACGCATCTTGAAATTACCAACAATCTGTACACTTCTGCTAGATTTGACATTGCTGTATCTCTCTGACTATAAACCGGCCATGGATAAAAAAACAAAACAAAAAATGAAAAGTAATATGATGTAAAATAAAAGCTAGTTATTTAAATTTTTGCTCCCCGTCCTTTAAATGGTAAGAGACTTGGTGGGCGATTCGTAATTGCAGAGGTATAACGATTTCAAATCATTCTCATCTATTTTTGAAGCACACAATATTTCACAAAAACCACGGAGTGAAGGAAGAAAACTTAAATGTCAGTAATGGTCACTCAGCTCTTATCATGCAATCAGCGTAAGTGTTTCCTCTTTGTGTATTCCCTCCAGCAGACGTTAGAATCCCTCGCCTCACCCTCCCCGTCACCAGTGAGTAGAAGGCAGCGGTGCACGCCTCGGAGCTTTGAAGCGTGACTTACCGCTCGCCTTAACCCATTTGTATGGATTCCAGGACAGCGGCGAGGAAGAGCTGGAAATAAGTACTTGTGTGTTGTTTGTCAGTTATTTGTTCCATATTTGGTTTTGTGTCAGAAATAGACATGTGCTTTTTTTTTTTTTTCTCTCCATTCCAGCTCAGACACATCCCTCACTCTCTCATATCATCATGTCTTAAATGCACAGAACCATCAGTAGTAGTAACAATGTTGTTCGTACTAAGCAGAGTGGGTTGGGAGGAGACGCGGATCCAGACGTGGGAAGAATAGTTCTCATTTAAAGGTCAAATACATTACCATGTGAAATGGGCCTCAGGTTTACCACACACAATGAAATTTGAAAATCTCATTTCACACACACACACACACACACACACACACACACACACACACACACACACACACACACACACACACACACACACACACCCTCCCATCCTTTAGTGAACCGGGATGGCTTAGGTTCGTCAGGGACATTTCATGGTACACTGTGTGTTGTAGTACGCATGGCCAGTTGGGGCTTCCTTCTTTCACTCCGTCATGGCCTGAGGAAAGGGAAAGTACTGCAGACGGACGAGCCCAGCGTCTCCTTACAGTGTGGCTTCTGATCATAACGGCGTGTTCTTGCTTTTCTGAAGAGATCCTCGAGACAAGGAAGGCAGCCCCTCGCTTCCCTCTCCTCGGATTGGGAGAGACAAGACTACTATTGTTTCTTCCTCCGTTTTTGGGTCAGTAGTTGGAAGCCGATAGATTGAGGCCATCTAAGCCTAACTTGATCCGCCCCGATCCTGTTTATTTGGCGAGGTGGGCGTCGACCCTTACAACTGTTTGGCTGACCACTGTCCTCTTGGATTGAGTTGACAACATTCCAAACAAAAGTGTCATCGTCAGGCCGCAGGTTTGTGTGTGGAATTTTCAAAATGTGATGGATAGAGTCTTGGCTCCTTGTACAAAGGTTCCTCTGGTCGCGGACAGCTGGCTGCCTGCCCCTCGCTAAGCACACTCCAGCGGAGTCCCAAACAGGACGTTGTGCGCGCCCTTTCACCCCCAAGTAAGTGTCTTGGAGTAGCGGAAAGATCTTACTTATTCCCGTCCCTTCCAGAAAAGGCGGCATCAATGTTTCTTATTTATAGCATTACGTGCACACATGCTATGCTCGCTACTCGTATATCCCGCCAAGGCGTATTTGTTTCTCATCAGCGTCAGTGTTGTTTTACCTTTCTTTTTTTCTCTGGAGAGTTTTCATGGATTGATTTTCTTTTCTTCCTTGCATATATTTTTACCTTCTTTAACAAAGAACATACTTTTCTTTCACTTGATAATTGTATGTTCACGGCAATGAGAATTACAATGATTCTTAAAGTTCAGTCCCCTAACCAAAGTACACATACACCACAATGAATGTATAGCTAATGGCAACGTGAAAGCCTCACCAGACGCCATGATGAAAACCAGCAAACGTTTTCTTGATTAGTGATGCACGCACACACACACACACACACACACACACACACACACACACACACACACACACACACACACACACACACACACACACACACATCGTTATGCTATCGGGTAACACAGTGTGGGAGTTTCTCAGGGCTGCTGCTGCTGCTTCTCTGATCAACAAGTTACCGTGAAACACTTGAATGTCTTAAAACGCAGGCGTGCATAATGCGACCGTGTGCCGCCACCAGAAAGCCAGGCGCAGGCTTGCCCAATCGGGGAGGGGGGTGAGTGGGTAGGGTCTTGAAGGGTCCGCTCGATGGCTCCTGTTGAGACGTGGCCAGGGCGGCGCCTCCCTCAAGTTGGCGGGGCTTCCTCAGCTCCTCTTCTTATACATACTCCTTCTCATTGTATTATATATCCGTCTCTTTGTTTTTGTTTTATTTGTTCTTGTTCTTCTTTATTATTGTTGTGGGTGCCACCACCACCACCACAACTATCTGTACCCTTCAAACCACCACCACCACCACTACCACTACTACAATCACCATTATCAACACCAAGCATTAAATCGCGTAACCTTTTTATTCTTTTCACTTTGAATGGTTATAGATGAAGCGCGAAAAGCAAATTGACTGTAATCTTCTTGACGTGCGCAGATCGCTTCCTTCCATCACCACCCTGTGTATCATCATTTATGGCAGTAATGTTTAAGGGAGGTGCGAGGGGCTGAAGGAGAAAGGGAGGGGAAAGGGCGAGGATCTGAAGGCTTTTTAGGTTTACCAGATAGGGAAGGAGAATGTAGGAAGGAACTGTGGTGTTTTGGAGGAGTTGTGAAGCCATGCGAAGAGGAGCTGCAGGAACTGGAGGTGCATTTTTGTTTTTTTCTTTTTATTTTAGGAAAGGCTGGAGACTAGGAGATAGAGGGGAAAAGGAATTATAGTAGGAGGGAAGAAAGTGGTGTGTGTGTGTGTGTGTGTGTGTGTGTGTGTGTGTGTGTGTGTGTGTGTGTGTGTGTGTGTGTGTGTGTTTTCATAACTTTATTTTGTGTTAGTTTTTAATGTTTGTTTTTATTGTTGATTGTGTTTTGTGTTGTATTCATTTGGTGTACTTCGATGTTATTGTTTCGTTGTTGTGTAGGTGCAGGAGGAGGCAAGAGAGGCTGATATAATATACGTAGGGGATGTGAAATGGGAGGAGCTGAAGTGGCGTTCATCAAGGTAGTAATTGAAAGTAAGTGTAAGCACTATGCTGAGTGATATTGGTCGTGCCTCATCTTGTGTGTGTTGTATATTGCGTTTTCCTTTCCGAGGTGTGGTGAAGAGTCGTAAGGAAAATACAAGTGATTCAAGTGTGTGTGTGTGTGTGTGTGTGTGTGTGTGTGTGTGTGTGTGTGTGTGTGTGTGTGTGTCTGTGTGTGTGTGTTTAAATTACGTGGCCATTGAAGGGTCTTCATCTTCATGCCAACCCGTTATGGTCATAATGGTCGTGCATGTATGAGTATAGACTTGTCTTACCACAGCAGAACCGAAACTTACACACACACACACAC
>NC_087152.1:10455000-10467500 GCF_035594125.1 Scylla paramamosain
ACCAGTAGGGATAATAGCAATAGGAGGAGGAGGAGCAAGAGACAGTTGTCAAGATTATTAACGGATCTTGGTAAGCTGAACGCCGCCTGTTCCCCATCGAGGCCGAAGACAGATCATCCTTGTGTCCCTGTAGACTCTCTCTCTCTCTCTCTCTCTCTCTCTCTCTCTCTCTCTCTCTCTCTCTCTCTCTCTCTCTCTCTCTCTCCTGTCTAGCAAATATGATTAACGAGCATCCCTTTAGTAGCAAACACACTCCCTAGATCCCAGAGCTTCACTCACCAGCAGCATCCTTCTCTTCACTCGTCTCCCCTTCCCTTCCCCTCACCCCTTATGTGTAGCAGAGAGAGAGAGAGAGAGAGAGAGAGAGAGAGAGAGAGAGAGAGAGAGAGAGAGAGAGAGAGAGAGAGAGGTGAGTCATAGTGGTTCTCATCTTTTTTAAGGTAAAAAAGAAAAGGAAGTGAAAAAAAAAGAGAAGACTTGTATAATCAGATAAATATTAACGATAGCATTTGTCAAGAGCGCGCGTACACACACACACATTTTTATATCCAAACTTGTTACATGTTTTACTGTCTTTGTCTCTCTCTCTCTCTCTCTCTCTCTCTCTCTCTCTCTCTCTCTCTCTCTCTCTCTCTCTCTCTCTCTCTCTCTCTCTCTCTCTCTCGCTCTCTCTCTCCTTTGTGCTGTTCATAATCTTACCATTACGTGATGCAGTTTATGAGAGGCTTGCCACACGCTTACTTAGGTTTATGGAGTGACGTGAGTGTTGGTGTGTGTAGCTGTCGATTTGTGACTTGTGATGTGAGAGTTATGGCTAGCGTATTTTCTTTCTCCCTCAATGATTATCCCTTGTCCTGTTGATGTGACTGAAGAGGGAGACACGGAGGGGGTTACAGGGAGGCGCTTTAGAACTTATGAATCCGTGGTATTATGTCTTTTTTTTTTCTGATTGTGTATCTGTATTTATGAGGTTATGTGTGGTTACAAATGAAGAAAGGGATTTATAAGCAAAGGTATTGATATTTCAAAAGTGTTATTTCTTGTGTGTGTGTGTGTGTGTGTGTGTGTGTGTGTGTGTGTGTGTGTGTGTGTGGCTATGTTTCGATTTAATGTGTGATTTGTGTTTGAGAAAGACACTTCAGGGTTAAGGTATTTCTGGGTGTATGTAAGCTTTTCTTGTGTATTTATGTTTCGGTTACGTGTGGTCAGTGTTGGAGAAGGGCAATTCATGGTCTCGTATGTTTGTCTAGGAAGTTATAATATGTGGTCTGTGTTTGAGGAAGGCACTGGAGAACTAAGCTATTGATCGAGGTGAAGTTTCTCATGTGTGTGTGTGTGTGTGTGTGTGTGTGTGTGTGTGTGTGTGTGTGTGTGTGTGTCAGCGTTAGGGAAAAGAGCTTCATAACTAAGATATTCATAGTAGTGTTCTATAATCAAATGCGCATTATGTGTAGTCAGCGTTAGAGAAAAGGACTTTAGAGTTAAGACATTCAAAGTAGTCTTCTGTTATCATGTGTGTGTTCTGGAGACAATGTGTGATCAGCGTTAGAGAAATGGACTTGAAAACTAAGATATTCATAGTGGTTTTCGATTATGCGTGTGTGTTTAGGAGACTGTATGTGGTCAGCGTTAGAGGATAGGACTTCGGAGTTAAGATATTCATAGCGGTTTTCTGTCATCAAGTATGTCTTTAGTAGGCAATGTGTGGTCAGCGCAGAGTTCATGTTTTTTACAGCAGACACCGCCTCCTTCTTCAGTGGGCGCGATATACAAAGTCACGATTTATGATGTGGAGGCATGACGCTACTTGTTGAGCAGGTAACATGACGTGGGGCGCCATCACTCACATGCTCAACAGGTGAACACTTCCCTCTTCCCCTCCCCTCACCCCCCCTCTTTAGCTTTCTTCTCTCTTTATAAGACTCTCCCCCTCCACCCCCTTGCTTCTTCTCCTCTCAGCCTCTGCTCCACTCTTTCATCTTCTTTCTCTCTTATTCCTTCCCTATTCCTTTTTTTCTTCTTCTTTCTACATCAGGTTTTCACTGGAGAAAAAAAGTAAAGGGTAATAACTGGAGATATCACGACTTGTAGTTCATGGTCTCAGCCGCCAGGTGTCCATTGTGTCATCTCTCAGGAATGTGGACAAAGTGTTAAGAGTAATCAGTTATGAATTTTTGTTTTCTCTCATTTATGAGTTGAATCTGTACTTCGATGAAATTTTCATTATCTGGAGTATATGACAATAATATGCTAATAGTATATAAAATAATTATATTCTCTGAGTAAAAACTACAACATTTAAAAGGTAATTTCAGAAATTCCCATAGAGATCCTTGCTGCATACGTTAAAACAGCCAGTTCTTTCAGAAAAGGACAATGCATGCACCGAGACACCATACTTGTATATCAGAGTCACTGACTGTTGAAATAATAACTTACATTATGAGACAGTGGCATCTTGGGGCAGAATCCTGTCACGCTGCCAGACGCATGATTGTTTATTTATTTTATTTTTTTTTATTTTTTTTTTATTTTTTTTTTATATTTTAGGCGGGTGAGCGAGAGCTGTCAACAATAACGAAACAGGGGGTGATGACTGTGTTTGTGCGTGTTGTGGCATTCTATAAATCTGTTTCAAGAAAAGTTGAAAACATCCATTTATGGGTGAAGTAAACATAGGAAAGGGCTCGCAGTTATCCTACCGAACAGTGTATGTAGTGTATGGATAGAGTATTTATGTATAATATCCATTATAGAGAAAAAGAATGAGAAAAAAATACAATGACCTTAAGTATGTAGAAAAGTATTCATAAAGTGGGAGATTTAAAGTTGTCCAGATTTTATTTTCTACAAGAAAGAACTGGCGGCTGAGACATCTGGCGGCTGAGAGCATGAACTAGAAGTCGTGATATCTCCAGCTGGGAGATAAACAGGTGCGAGGGAAGAAAGAAAAAGTAGTAGTGAGTTTTCTCTTTTCTTTTTTTTTTTCTGGGACCTTGGCCACTAAATCTAATAAGTGGATTCCTCAAGGTCTCTCTCTCTCTCTCTCTCTCTCTCTTCTCTCTCTCTCTCTCTCTCTCTCTCTCCTCTCTCTCTCTCTCTCCTCTCTCTCTCATGTAAGCTGAAGTTATTTAAAGGCTAAAACTTTGTGGAAAACTTGTCACTTGTAAAGACGTGGCTTCAAGGAAACATAATCACGGTGGGCTTCGCTTTCAGTTTGACAGACACGTAATTCATCATTTCTTGTGCCACTGGATCTTTTATACTATGAGCTCGAGCATCCTTCACTATAAAATCCAATTCTCTTTTGAAATTCTTTACATTTTTTTCACCTTTTTTTCTGGGGGGGAAGAGGGAAAAGATAGTTTAGCGGGCGTTTTTTTCTTCCTGAATTTGTTGCTGTTGTTGTTTTTTTACACCTCGGTCTGCTTCCCTTATACATTAAAAAGTCTTAGTTGCGCATCACTTGTGGGAATGTCTTCTGCCACCACCCTCCTTAGGAAAAGAAATGTGTTTGTGAATGTGTTTGTGAAGGAGAATTAACGATGCCTGCGTCCTGAGAGTACTAGAACGTGCCTGCTGCCCATACTACTACTACTACTACTACTACTACTATCACTACTACTACCACTACTGCTACTACTACTACTACTACTACTACTACTACTACTACTGCTACTGCTGCTGCTGCTGCTGCTGCTGTTACTACTACTACTACTACTACTACTACTATTACTACCACTACTGCTTCTACTACTACTACTGTTACTGCTACTACTACGTCTACTACTACTACTAAATAATATGAACTCTAATAAACTTTACTAGAAATAGTAGTAGTAGTAGTAGTAGTAATAGTTAGTAAAGTAAAGATAATACACAAAATTTTCAACTGTCCTTTTTTAAACTACTAGACTTGACACATAAAATCTATAATATGTAGCAGGTGAGGCGTGCAACTGCAGCAGCGGAGGTGAAAATTGAAAATGGTTCTACGTAGGCAAAATAGTAATTCTCCCGTACGTACGAATGAGGGGAAGCGAAAATATAAATAGAAAACTTTAAGTGCAGAGTGGAAACATGGCCACAATACATCTTTTTCTTTGCTGGTGGTGGTGAGGTGGCGATAGATGTGGCTGTGTACGGTAGGGCTGCCTGTCTGCCGTGGAATGTGCCATGTTTGTAAGTATGGGATATAATTAATTCCTGACATGTGGTGATATTGTTAATGTAGAAAAGGAGCACTTGTGTGTGGTGGTGATGGGGCTTCCTGTGATGTGTGTGTGTGTGTGTGTGTGTGTGTGTGTGTTGTGGAATGTCCCTTTGTTTAGAGGATAGAGTTTATTTCTGACATGCAGTGAGGGCGCGATGTTAGAATGGAGCATATGTAGTTGTGTGTGTTAGCGATGTGACTTTAAAGCAGGTATGTGGATGCGTGGTATGATATTGGGGTGAGAGAGAGAGAGAGAGAGAGAGAGAGAGAGAGAGAGAGAGAGAGAGAGAGAGAGAGAGAGAGAGAGAGAGAGAGAGAGAGAGAGAGAGATGCAGACCCAAGCATTAATATCCGAAAAAAAAAAAAAACAGAGATAAGAGAAACTGTGCCTGTGTGGTGGATTTTGTGGCTGTAATATGAAGCTAAATAGAAATTGGTATGAAACTGAGTAATAAAAAAAGGAGGTATTACTAAGGACAGCATCTCGTGAAGCCTTGAGAAGAAGCGACGGTGAAGGTTGGAATGAGGTGGGCGGGTTAGGAACAGGTGTGTGGTGGAGTGAGCTACCAGTGTGGGCTGCAGCGCCAGCAGGGCAGGTGTGGAGGTGGGTGTTGTGACGCTGGGGATCCTCACTAATTCCCCGCACGCATGTATACACGTCAGGCAGCTCGAAAAATTGACACCAATTGCCTGTAACAGGTAGTGACACTCCTCGCTCGTAGGCGTGAGGGAAAATACCTCTGTGGAATGTGGCTGCGCGCGGGAGTGTTTGGGCTTCTCTTTGATGGGGCTTCTGAAGGCGTGGGGGTAAAGTGTGCGCGACTGCATGTGGTAATCAAAGGGGTGATCGAGGAAAAGTTTGCTAAAGTTTCTAAAGAGCCACAGTAATTAAGAGAAGTCGAACCACAGTTTTTTTTTTCTATTTTTATTTTCACCATCAAGCCTCATGTGTTTCAAAGAGATGAGATCAGAAGCTGAAGTGTACCCATGTCCCTTCCCCTCTCCTTCCGTCCATCCTCTCTTTCTTTCTGTCTCGCCTACCGTTTCTCCCACCAAATATGCCCCGTCGAGGTTAGTTGGGGAGTTTGAGGAGTGTGAAACAGTAGGTGGACGGGAGCAGGTGAGGCGCTGCAAACTCCGCATCCCCTCCAACCCGCCAGACACACACACACACACACACACACACACACCACACACACACACACACACACACACACACACACACACACACACACACACACACACACACACACACACACACAAACACACACACACAAAACACAAATCACCTCAAAGGAGAATGCTTGCAGTGTGATGTGTCATTCATATATTTATTACCTCAGGTCAGTCACCCGGCGTGGTGGCGCCCAACACATGAACCACAGGCATTCCCCGCGGCGGCGTGTCTCCGGCGGTGCTTTTGTTTGCGTGGCACGGAGACTCAAGTGGCTTAAACATCACCTTCTTGAGTCCAGAAGGAAGCCTCACCGCGGCCATAGTGACTTTGTAGCTTTTTGCTTCCTCTTCCTGTGAGCTAACATCACACGCTCCTAATATGGTGCTCAGTGAATCTCGTCGAGTCGTTTGCTGTGTCACGTAACAACCCTCACATGTGCGCCTGTAACGCCCCCGAACGCCCAGAGCCTCGCGCGTCT
The DNA here is from genome assembly GCF_035594125.1 of Scylla paramamosain. Lineage (NCBI taxonomy): Eukaryota > Metazoa > Arthropoda > Malacostraca > Decapoda > Portunidae > Scylla > Scylla paramamosain. The sequence continues at coordinate 10,460,869 of NC_087152.1, forward strand.
GGACTCTTTTCACCGTTGCCGATGAGTCTTGAGCGCCTGGTTACAGCGAGACGGCCGGGTTTTATTGAATTCCCGAGCTGAAATTAACTTTCCTTGTGGTATTATGCACATTCTGGACGTTTTAATTGCATCATCTTTCTTCCATTCCTGGAGTCTGTACCGGCGGCGCTGAGGGATGCGAGAGAGAGTGTGGGGAGAGTGAGCAAGGATGGAGGTGCTGGTGTAGACCTTGGCTCGGGTTACGTGGCTCTCTGTCGGCGTTGGTTATTGTCTCTGTTGCTGTTCGTGTGGACCAGAGCAGCGTGAGTAGCAGCAACAGAGGTATACATGGCGGGAATTGCTGATAAAAGGAAAGATGACGGGAAGAAAAAAATAGGTAGCGAAAGAAGGGAAGGAAGAGGTAAGGAGGCCAACCCGATAAACTGGCCGTCATTGCTTTCCCTCGGGACTCATGTCAGAGTCACCTCATCAGGCCCGACCTCTTAATTTGATGGAGTACCTTGTATGCCCTCCTCTTCCTCCTCCTCCTCCTCCTCCTCCTCCTCCTCCTCCTCCTCCTCCTCCTCCTCCTCCTCTCCTCTCCTGTGTCCTTATTTTATTCCTTTTCCATTTCTTTGAACAAACAATGTTATACACTTTTCCCGAGAGAGAGAGAGAGAGAGAGAGAGAGAGAGAGAGAGAGAGAGAGAGAGAGAGAGAGAGAGAGAGAGAGAGAGAGAGAGAGAGAGAGAGAGAATATGCGTGAGTGCGTGCTTGTGTCTAATTAAGCTCCACAAGAAAGCCTGAGAAGCCTACTGAGTGCCTACTCTTTCCCTCTCCCAGGGCCCTTTTGAGTAGCGACCAGGACACCCTTTATAGCTACTGAACCCCACGACCTGCCCATGATCTGCCCACTGCCTGCCTGCCCACGCCTCGACACCCCTTCCGCATCTTCCTCCAACAACGTGCCCGCTTATCTCTCCTCCCGCCGCCTCAATTCTGTATTAATCCTGTTTCGATAAGACGCATGGCTTCCCTCTGGATCTGGGGCTTCCGTGTAAATCTCCTTTGTTGAAGCTCACTTGATTGTGCTTCTCAGGGCTGATCGTGGCTTGCGGTAGTGGTGGTGGTGGTGGTGGTGGTGGTGGTGATGGTGGTGGTGGTGGTGGGATAAGAAGAGAGGAGAAGGAAGACTGTGTAATGAGTATAGTATTTTTTTGTACTGAGATGTTGTAATGATAAGTCAAGTGGTGGTGGTTGTGGTTAACAGATGAGTAATTATGGGGTCTTCTTGTGGTGGTGATGGTGGTGGTGGTGGTGATGATAGAGTAGTAGTTGTAGTAGTAGTAGTAGTAGTAGTAGTAGTAGTAGTAGTAGTAATAGAAGTAGTAGTTCCTGTTATGTATAACGTATACTTAATCATGTAGTAATAGTAGTAGTAGACATAGTAATGGCAAGACAAGTAGTGATAATAATAGTGTTGGTGGTCGTGGTGAGATGAGAAGCCGTTCCAATAACAGTTTCTGGAATGGGCGGCAGGGAGTGAGAGAGGGAAAGTTTGGTGGAGGTGGTGATTAAAGTGGCGGCGATTTCGTGGTGTGGCATGGAGGGCAGATTACCACTGGGAGGCTTACATGGTGGAACTGGTAATGGTGGTGGTGGTGGTGATGGTGATTGTAATACTCTCCTTTATTTTTCAACTCGCTAATGTGTGTTGCTTTGTTTCATTTGTTTGTTATTGTTGCTGATGCTTGTTGCTTGTTATGGCCATTAGTTTGTTGTTCTCATTGTGTGTTCTTGTGCTGTGTTCTGTGTGTGTGTGTGTGTGTGTGTGTTTGTGTGTGTGTGTAGTGGCTATGTATTTTATTTGTTGTTTTTGTTTTCTTTCTCTGTCATTGTATGTACAGAGAGCAATCAGTGCTATTTTCCTCTTTTTTTTTATTCTTTAACCTCGTTTATTTTTCCCTTCTCGTTATTTCATTCTTTGTTGTTGTTTGTTTTTGTTTTTGTTGTTGTTTTTGTTGTTGTTGTTGTTGTGGTGGTGGTGGTAGTGGTTTTGTTGTTGTTGGTGTTGTTGTTGTTGTGAGTTTGTTGTTGATTTGTTGTTGTTTTCTTATATTCATTCACTCTTCCTTCTTTCCTTCTTTTCTTTCTTTCTTTTTTTCTTTCTTTATTTCCTTCTTTTTCTTCTTCTTCTTCTTCCTCTTCTTCTTCTTCTTCTTCTTCTTCTTCTTCTTCTTCTTCTTCTTCTACGTCCTCCTCCTCCTCCTCCTCCTCCTCCTCCTCCTCCTCCTCCTCCTCTCCACGCGGGTGACAGCTAAGGGGCGGCCAGCACATGACACAACCCACTAAACCTTCCCAGCCCACGTCCATCACCGCCACTATCTCTGCCACCACCGATCCCTGGGAACTCTTGGGGGTCACTCAGTGCAGGATAGGTCACGCTAATTCCTTTATTCCCGTGGTGTTTGAGGGCCACGAATAATTGAGGAAGCAGGACGAATCATAATTTTTGACCCTTTAGTTTTATTACGTGATGGTGTAAATAGAGGCTTTGGTGTTTTAGTGGTGGTGGTGGTGGTGGTGGTGGTGGTGACATTAATACTGCATGTGGTGTTAAATAGTGGCGTTTGTACTGTTTACGTGCGGAACATGTCAACGCGCTGCTGGAGTCGGTCATGAGAGGCGTTGCAACAAGTGACAACGGTTTGCTTTACAATGAATTACTTGGAATGATTCTTGAGTAATAGTATCTTATTTTTTGTCCTCAGCAACTTTCATAACGTAGATAGATAGAAAGAAACTTTAGTATGATAAAATAAGGTGTTAACAGCGGTGATTGTAGGTGTGGGAGGATGCTGCCATCAACTTTGTTCAACGCTCGATTCGACTGTACTTGTAAGAGCACCTTGACGCGCCTAATAACAAAATCCTCTCCAGTCGTCATTCAGAAAATCCTCGGAAATCCTGCCTCCGCCACCACAAACAAGGGCTGACCATCTAGGCTTCCAAGAATTAGGCCTACAGGCAGGCCATCCCAGCGTCCGGAAACAACACCCTGGACGCTGTAGGTTCAAAGACAAAAAAATTATGACAGCAGCCTTAAGGGACGCAGGGATCAGAGGCTGACGTGATGGTGGTAACGCTGCTAACTGGACTGTAGCCATGGCAACACACGAAGTATTAGTAATGGTGGTAAAAATAATGGTGATATGTATGATCATGATAATATTTGTATGAGCAGTAGTAGCAGCAGCGATGGTGGTGGGTGGGTGGGTGATGAGGGTGGTAGTGGTGGTGGTGGTAATGGTTATGGTAACGGCGGTAGTGATTGTAGAAGGAAATGGAAGTAATAGTAGTATTTTAATGGTAGTGATGGTAATAGTAACAACAGTAGTAATATATAGTAGTAGTAACATCAGCGGCAGTAGAAGTGGAGAAGATAGTAGTAGTAGTAGTAGTAGTACTAATAGTAGTAGTAGTAGTAGTAGTAGTAGTAATAGTAGTAAGTAGTAGTAGTAGTAGTAGTAGTAGTAGTAGTAGTAGTAGTAGTAGTGGTGGTGGTAGTAGTAGTAGTAGTAGTAGTAGTAGTAGTAGTAGTAGTAGTAGTAGTAGTAGTAGTAGACAGCAGTAGTAATAGTAGTAGTAGTAGTAGTAGTAGTAGTAGTAGTAGTAGTAGTAGTAGCAGTAATGTAATGGTAGCAGTAGCAGGAGTAGTAGTAGTAGTAGTAGTAGTAGTAGTAGTAGTAGACCTAGTTAACTTTCAGAGTGGAGCACATTCTGACTCTCTTTCCTTTTGCAGAGATCTCCATTCTTGGAGACTTCAATTTTCATCACCAGCTTTGGCTTTCCCCTCCCTTCACTGACCATCCTGGTGAACTAGCCTTTAACTTTGCTATCCTCTACGATTCTTGACCGTATTCTTGACCGTCTTGGAGATACGCCCAACATTCTTGACCTTTTCCTAACCTCTAATCCTGCTGCTTATGCTGTTACCCTATTTTCTCCGTTTTGCTTCTCCGACCACAGTCTCATATCTGTAAGCGGAGTTGCCTCTGGTGTTTTACCTCTGCTAACTGGAGGGACTTGAGGAGGTATTATGCAGATTTTCCTTGGAATGACAGCTTCTTCTGTGTCAGAGACCCATCTCTGTGTGCTGAGCGCATAACAGAGGTGATAGTTTCTGGCATGAAAGTATATATTCCTCACTCTTTCTCTCGGCCTAAACCTTTCAAACTTTGGTTTAACACAGCCTGTTCTCATGCTATACATGATAGAGAGGTAGCCCTCGAAAGCTACTTGAGCCTTCCATCACCTGAATTTCACGTGCTTTATATTTTTGCCCAGAATCATACCACGTCTGTTCTCCAACTAGTCAAAAATTCCTTCATTAATAGATCAAGATCTTTCAATATTTAACTTCCCTCGTGACTTCCGGCACCTAGCCAAAAACTTCTCCAATAACTTTGTTTCTTCATCTTTCCCTCCTTTATTTCAACCTGATGGCACCATTGCCATCTATTTCTACCATTGCTTATCTATTTCTTAAGCTGAACTCTTCTCTCAAATATTTGCTAAAACTCTACCTTGGATGATTCAGGGCTTGTTCTTCCCTCTTCTCCACCGTCTGACTGCTTCATTAAAATCCTACAGAGTGATGTTTTCCATACCCTCCCGCTGGCCTAAACCCTCGGAAGGCTTATGGACCTGATGGGGGCCCTCCTATTGTTCTCCGAAACTGTGCCTCCGTGCTTGCACCTTGCCTAGTCAAACTCTTTCAGCTCTGTCTGTCAACATCTACCTTTCCTTCTTGCTGGAAGTTTGCCTACATTCAGCTTGTTCCTAAATAGGGTGACCGTTCTAATCTCTCAAACTACTGCTTTAATTTCCTGCCTATCTTAGGTTTTTTTTTTTTAATCTATCCTCAACAGGAAGATTATTAAACATCTATCACTTCGCAACCTTCTATCTGATTGCCAGTATGAGTTCCGTCAAGACCGGTCTGCTGGTGATCTGGCTTTCCTTACTGATTCTTGATAATCCTCTTTTAGAGATTTTGGTGGAAACTTTTGCTGTTGCCTTAGACATATCAAAAACTTTTGAGAGTCTGGCACAAAGCTTTGATTTCCAAACTAACCCTCCTACAGCTTCTATCCTTCTCTCTGTAACTTTATCTCAAGTTTCCTTTCTGACCGTTCTATTGCTGCAGTAGCAGATGGTCATTGTTCTCCGAAATCTGTTAACAGTGGTGTTCCTCAGAGTTCTGTCCTGTCATCCACTCTCTTTCTATTATTTATCAATGATCTTCTAAACCAAACTTCTTGTCCTATCCACTCCTACGCTGATGATACCAACCTGCACTTTTCCACGTCTTTTCGTAGACGTCCAACCCTTCAGGAAGTAAATAGTTCACGCCAGGAAGCCACAGAACGCCTGACTTCTGATCTCTCTAAAATTTCTGATTGTGGCAGAGCAAACTTAGTATTCTTTATTGCCTCAAAAACTCAGTTCCTCCATGTATCAGCTTGACACAATCTTCCAGACAACTATCCCGTCTTCTTCAATGTTACTCAACTGTTTCCCTCTTCTACACTGAACATCCTTGGTCTGTCGTTCACTTATAATCTAAACTAGAAACTTCACATCTCATCTCTAGCTAAAACAGCTAGTTAGGTGTTCTGAGTCGTCTCTACTATTTTTTTTTTCCCATCCCCAGCTGCTAACTCTTTACAGGGGTATCATCCGTCCATGCATGGAGTATGCTTCACATGTCTGGGGAGGTTCCACTCATACCGCTCTTTTAGGCAGGGTGGAATCAAAAGCATTTCGTCAGTGTTGCATCTCTTGCTGTCTTCTACCGCTATTTTCATGCCAACTGCTATTCTGATCTTGCTAACTGCGTGCCTCCCCTCCTCCCTTTGTCTCGGTGCGCAAGACTTTCTTCTTTATTTCACCTCAGCTCTGTCCATCTCTCTAATGCAAGAGTTAACCAGTATTTTCAATCATTCATCCCTTTCTCTGGCAAACTCAGGAACTCCTTTCCTGCTTATGTATTTCCACCTCCCTATGAACTGAACTCTTTCAAGAGGGAGGTTTCAAGAGACTTATCCTGTAATTTTTTTACTACCGCTTTCGACTCTGTTCGACGACCGGCACCTCAGTGGGCTTTTTTTTTTTTATTGCAGTTTTGTTGTCCTTGGTCGGTGCCCCTCCTACATAAAAAAAAAAAAAAAAAGGATTGTAGTCTCATGTGACACACTCGGTGGCTTATACGTGTTTCATTTCCCTATTCTTGAACATTTTGTGTTCTCGTAAGGAATATTTTCAGACTACAGATGATTAGTTAGGTTTTCATGATGTATCTCCCATTGACGCTACATAACTCATTGAACTATCATTAGAATCATGAAAACACTCTTTAAAACACTAAATAACTTTATTGTACATACAAAGAAACCGAGATAAGACGACAAAATATCTGAGAATACAATCCACAGACCTAAAAACTATGGCTTGTCGTTTTCTAATATTAGTGGGACTATGTTATAAGCATGAGTAATTCCTGAGTCTGTATATCCCTTCCAGCAGTGGCGGCCTGTGTACCGCTCTAGCTGCTTCATCTCGCTGCTCTTCATATTGCGCCCCAGTTTGGC
>NC_087152.1:10470000-10487500 GCF_035594125.1 Scylla paramamosain
CTCTTATGGAAGTTTAATCTTGGTGAATGAAACTGGATGGTTTGGGAGATTTTTATCAGTTCCCTTTAAGTTGGAAAGTTATTTCCCAGGAGGAGCCGGTTAGCTACAGACCTAGAAATTACAGGGAGTTGTTGGTTAATTTATAGCGAAAGGTTACGAAAGAGGTGGAGGAAGACGAAGGAGGAGAAAGAGAAGGATAATTGCAGCAACAACGAGAGGGAAAAAAAAATTGTACGTTTGTTAGCGAATCTTTCCATGAAATCAAACTAAAAATGTCACTAAAGCAATTTTCTGTAGTCAAACAAGCAAATGATTCGAACCTCTCTCTCTCTCTCTCTCTCTCTCTCTCTCTCTCTCTCTCTCTCTCTCTCTCTCTCTCTCTCTCTCTCTCTCTCTCTCTCTCTCTCTCTCTCTCTCGTTTATTTATTTTAGCTAAACCTGACACAAACACCAGTAAAGCATTACCAGTCAGTGAGTAACGAGTGTGTTTCCAAGGTACTCGATAATGCATGAAAGTGGGCACAGCGGACGGGATCTGAGAGCGAGAGTCATTGCAACCTCTGAGAATCACGGAGGCAGTGGGCCACAATCTATCAAGGTGAACAGTGATGGCAGGGTACACGGCAGTAACCCAACATCATCATGCCGGCAACGATGATTATCCTCCCGCCCGTCACCTCAAATCAGGAGCACTTTCATCTAATTCCACCACGCGTGAGATACACTTGAAGGCCGCCATTGCCCTGAGCTGAGGGCCTCCCAGCCTCTGAGGTGCCCGGGTCTCCACTCACGGAATGTCTTAATGATGCATGAACGTGACTGCCAATTCATTACAGCAATTAACCCTTGCCGTGCTGTGACATCAGATTTATTTTATTCTGGATATTGTTAGAGGATTTTATTATGTTTTCAATGATAGTTTATATAATGAAGGTTTAGAAATCACCTCAGTTACTTGATATTATTATATGAATTGCTTAAAAATCACTTTAATTACAGATTAATGTTATATTAAGACCTTGAAATTAATTTCAGTTACTCAATGTTATTAGATGAAGGCTTTAGAAATCATTATAGTTATTAATCCTTTTGTAATCATATCTTTGAGTATTGTGAATAACTACGAGATTTGAAAATGAAGTTCGGGAACTGCTGGTAATACTGAATGATTTAAGAAATATCGCGAGAACTTGTAAATCTAAAGAAAGGCATGCACTATAATTCCTTCCTCTGGCAATCACGGTATTCATGGCAGTCTCCTTAGTCGAGGGTCGTTTAGGGGGGTTTATAAGGCTTTCATGCCGAACTACGGGTTTGCTGCAGTTCCCAAGCTTTCACGGTTGCTTCCCTCAAGCACTCACTACCCAATACTGGATGGACAGCTGCAAAGGGTGAGCGTCAGCCGCACGTCCTGACCGGGATCTGAACCAGGGCCGAGTGGAGCTGGCACACTGGCTGCAGCACAAACCATTTCACTGCCGGCACATTGAGATTACCTGCATTTAGGTCTCGTTCGTCTGCCGCTCGTCACTTGACCGGCACAATCCTGTAATACTGATGTCTACATGTGACGGAGTAAATCACCATCACAACTACGACTTTTCATCAATGGTCGCTGTGTCAGTGTAATTTTGGACTTGCTTTCGGACTGTCTTCTTAAGGGACTGGCACCTTCAGAGGGTCTTTCTTTCAGTTTTGTTGCCCTTGATTAGAACTCTTTTTGTAGAAAAAAATGGACACGAATAATTGAAATAATTATGTGATGACCTATATAAAAATGAAGAATCAAATGATCATGTGAAGAAGGGCACATCAGCCAGACAAGAACATCATGGCTCCTTCATGCGTGTGTTCCTCTCCCTCCAAGTGTTGGTGAATCTGAAGTATCAACGAAATTTACCTTTTTTCAGTATGATGAGAGTAACCTTAGCCTACTAATTTCGAGACAGTGACAATTTACTTCTGGGCAAAAATATTATGCTTTTTTCAAATCGTGATGTATACAATGAAGGAATCAACAAAATTAGTTGAATGAACCTAAACCAAACCTAACCTAACTCCATCTAACTTAACGCTGATAATTTCAATATCATTCACCTTTAATTCTCTGACATAAGTTCTACCTCTCCCATATCTTTCCCAAAATGTAAGTGATACAACAGTTAAGTGTGTAGCGAAATGACGGCGATGATAAACAGAGCGTCACTTTTTCCACATGCCTCCAAAAACGCCCTCATATCCCAACGTTCCCAAACACACCACCACTGGGGGAATGGCGGGCGGCTGCGCGTGTCGGACGGGCACATTAACCCAGACTGAATATTGCCTGACAATTCTACCCATGGTGTCATTATTTTTTGCCCGTTAGGCCGTGCAAGTAGGCCATTGGTGGCGTTAATGCACGGACACACGCACGCACGCTACGTATGGATACGGAGAGAGATAGATAGATAGGTAGATAAGCAGATAGATAAATAGATAGATAGATGAGAATATAAATACATAGGTAATTTACTACATAGATTAGTAGATAGATAAATAGACCGATATATATATATATATATATATATATATATATATATATATATATATATATATATATATATATATATATATATATATATATATATATATATATATATATATATAGATAGATAGATAGATAGATAGATAGATAGATAGATAGATAGATAGAGACTGATAAATAGATAAAAATATAGATAGGAAGAGGGAAATGAAGAGAAGTAGAAATGATTATTACAAAGAAAAGATATAGAATGTCAGAGAGAGAGAGAGAGAGAGAGAGAGAGAGAGAGAGAGAGAGAGAGAGAGAGAGAGAGAGAGAGAGAGAGCAGACATTTAGATTCTCACTCGTGCTACAGCTACAGCGAGTCGTCCTGGCAGTGTTAGTGTCGCGCTGGGGTTGAAATGGATTATACTGAAATACTGAAATACGACAAAGATATTAACTCGCTCGCCAGTTTTACTGTGTGTGTTCAAAGGAAAGGCTACAGGGAGAACCACGCCCTATCCTCTTTGCCTACCAGTGACCTTTAAGTAATGATAGTTTTTGCATTCGTATCGTGACTGTTGGTGTGCCGAGCGTGTTTCGTGGTGCACTGGTTACCACGTTATTCATGGTCATTTTAAGGACATAAGAACATCAGAAAAGGGAAGCTACAAAAAGCCATCAGGCCTACACGTGGCAGTCTCTGTATAAAATGTTATCTTTTCCCAGCTATCATACATAAATTGGTCTAATCTTTCTTTGAAGCTCCCTAATGACTCGTGACTAACAACTTGATTACTGAGTCTATTCCATTGTAAAATATATCTACCTATTTCCACCTATCATCCATAAATTTGTCTAATCTTCCTTTAAAGCTCCATAATGACTCGCTACTAACAACCCGATTACATACTCTATTCCACTCATCTACCACTCTACTTGAAAACCAATTTCATTCAGTTTCTCTATTAAAATCCAACTTTATCAAGCTTAAACTAGTTATTTCTTGTCCTATTCAGATTACTGACCGTGAGGATTTTGCTTATGTCACTCTTTGTTATATCCCTAATACCACTTAAAGATCTTTATCGGATTTTGCTAATGTCACCTTTGTATCATTTCTTTTACCACTTAAAGGCCTTAATGAAATCCTTTCCCAAGTCACTCTTGTTATATTTCTTATACCACTTAAAGACCTCTATCGGATCCGCTCTTAATCTACGCCTCTTAGATTGGAAACCCAGCAGTGAAGTCTAGGTGCCACTATGCTGCTTCCTGGGGGTGTGGACTTAACACAGGTTCAAAGCCAGGTAACGGAAGTGAGCGCCGCGGCAAAGTACACAACCCATAGTGTGGTGTGCGCCCCGCAGCTTAACTTAATGAGGCCCTGGCTAATTATGTGTCGGCATGCTCGTGTACAGGTGAGGCAGTGAGGTGCCACGCTACGAGAGTGCTAAATTGTCCAAGTTCTTATTTACAATATCCTACAGTGATATATTTTTTTTATAAGACTTTAAATTATGAATTCTGTTTTGGGACTGATATCTCCAATGGGCCTTTATTTATTTATTTATCTACTTTTCTTGTTGCTTTTGGCCAATCCTGCGTTTTTTCACTATTACATTCAAATGTATAACCCTGAAACAAAAAAAAAAAAAAAATATGTAGTAGTGATTACATGTAGGGACAGGAGCCGTACATGTTCAGCCAAGCGACTTCAAAGTGTGGGTGCGGGGTCTGTCATCGGTCATTCACATCTGGAGGCACATGTGTGGATTCCTTACCTCAGCTTTTGTTCTTTGGTTAGTTAATAACGACTTAGAAATACATGTATTCACTTGTTCTGTCATTTAATCCTAAATCATCAGCATATTGTCTTTAATGTGGCTATAAATGTTTACTTATATAATTAACTCAATGACAAGTTACTAATACATTTTTAACGTGAATATGAATAAATACACATTCCCATATTTTTCTAACATATGACCAAACACGAGTACCTATTTTTACTTCACATACTGAGACTTCACATCTACACAACAAGGATGATCCTCCCAATCTGGCATCCTTAGCGCATCCAAAGCTGGGCGAGTGTGTGGTTTTGTTATAGTAGGTTAAATAGTTTGGAAAGGTGAGGTCAGTCTATGAATATGAACATTTGTTAAAAGTTCAGCATACATCACACTGAGCATATACACATTCAGCTTTATGGGAAATTTATAATACATGATATAACAATGGAACGCGCTGGACAGGCGCTTTGGTTGCAATGACTGGGAGCGAGAGAGAGAGAGAGAGAGAGAGAGAGAGAGAGAGAGAGAGAGAGAGAGAGAGAGAGAGAGAGAGAGAGAGAGAGAGAGAGAGAGAGAATGTGTGTGTCAGTCAGCTAGTCAGTCAATCAGTCAGTCAGTTAGATAGGCAGACATGCAGCGTATCCTCTTACAGGTATAGAGAAAACTCGACACTAATGAAAAAAATTCTCTCTCTCTCTCTCTCTCTCTCTCTCTCTCTCTCTCTCTCTCTCTCTCTCTCTCTCTCTCTCTCTCTCTCTCTCTCTCTCTCTCTCTCTCTCTCTCTCTCTTTGTGTGTGTGTGTGTGTGTGTGTGTGTGTGTGTGTGTGTGTTGGGGGTGTATCTGTCTGTCGGTCTGTCTGTTTGTTTGCCTGTCTGTGTGTGCGGACATGCGTGCGTGCCTGCGTGAGTGCATGCGTGCATAACTTTCTCGTCCTCCAAATCAAACCCCCAGACTACATTATATACCTTGAGAGAAAAGTTGCCTGTGGTTTGTAATTCCGTGTAATTATGTTTTTTAATGGTTTTTATTCCCCCACTGTTGCTGCGAGAGGGAATAAACTCACGCACCATTAGGGACGCAAGTCATGACTGCTGCTGTACCGTATCATTACCCTGTCTCCCCGCAAGACCTGGCGAAAGTAACGAGAGTAATCCACATTTACCTGAACGTGCATACTTTTGTGCAAGGGGAGACTTAGAAATATGAGTAACTCCAAAATAGTAGTATAAAAATGCGAGACCTGCTTATGTTATGATTATGACAGTGTAAAAAGGGGAAGGAAGAGAAACTGCAGATGATTCTAAGATTTCTCGTTATTTGTGAAGACGCGCAGTTCAGGAAACATTGTCCACACACACACACCCACACACACACACACACACACACACACACACACACACACACACACACACACACACACACACACACACACACACACACACACGTCTAATTGGGCTCCAGACGGCACAGAAAGGTTGGCGCGTAATGAAGAAAGGAATTCTTGGTCATTTAGAAGTCTGTCAATAATTCATCTGTATTCTCTTTGATCTTGTTATGTGTAGGAATAATATTATGGCGACGCTATGAAGCTTGGCGCTACAACTGCTGCTGCTGCTGCTGCTAGTTCCATGTATTACTATTTTTGCTATTACTACTGTTACTATCATTTCATCATCATCATCATCACCATCTTCTTCTTCTTCTTCTTCTTCCGAGTTTACTACTACTACTACTACTACTACTACTACTACTACTATTACTACGTACTGCTACTAAACTAAGAATAATAGCTCCAATGGCCTCGCCTTGGTCCATATCATAATTACTCATTTTCTGCTTTGTCAACAAGCTGGCGATCGAACACAAGACTGAGTGGGTAGGGATGGACAGAGAGAGAGAGAGAGAGAGAGAGAGAGAGAGAGATAGAGAGAGAGAGAGAGAGAGAGGAGAGAGAGAGAGAGAGAGAGGATCATCCATTCCTCCTCATCCATCACTTTCTTGATTGCTGCCTTTCCTCCTCCTCACTCCTCCTCCTCCTCTCCTCCTGCTCCTCCAGCCATCAAACATTCCCGTAAATCTTTCTTTTTTCTTTGCTTTTATTTTGCCAAACTTAGCCATTCTCACTTATTTGTATTTTTTTTCAACTCTCTCTCTCTCTCTCTCTCTCTCTCTCTCTCTCTCTCCTCTCGTCTCTTCTCTCTCTCTCTCTCTCCTCTCCTCTTCTCTCTCATCTTCGTGACAGGGTTGCATTATCCCTCGTCCTTATAGCATGCCGGTACGGAGGTCATTAGGGGCTAAGCACTTCCTCGGTTCCTCTCGTTGTAAGCCGTAGTACGTGGGAGCTGTAAGGCCCCCACACACATTCTCTCTCTCTCCTCTCTCTTCTCTCTCTCTCTCTCTCTCCTCCTCTCTCTCTCTCTCTCTCTCTCTCTCCCTGACATTATTTTTTCGTAACCTTGATTTTACGGTATAAGAATAGCATGAAGTGTAAAGCAAACATCATCAATTGTAAATATAAGGGTGAAGAAAAGGAAGAAAATAGTTCATAAATCCATTAGTCAGCTACATTAACAGAAGGAGAATTAAAAGGATACGAAAGAAAATAAACTGGAATATCATGCTTACTAAAAACGCACTTCATTAATCCACAGAAGCAGAAGAGGTGGAGATCCAACTGAAAAGAAAAAGAGAAAAAAGAAAAATAATTAAAATACAGATTGAAAAAAAGAAAAAAAGAAAAAAAAAAACGTGTTCGTATGGACATATCACGTGCATAAGGACACGTATACATACCATACATACATACAACGTACATACATACATACATACCTGCACGTACGGTAAACAACAGCCATCCCTTCGCCTTGCTGTGCCTCGTGTAGATCGTAATCAGTGTTAATGCCTCTCCTTCCTGTCGTGTCCCCCCTTGTACGTGTATTAGCAGTATTTTCACACGTATTTTATTTCTCTTCTTTTCTTTTTATCTGTGTTTTTTTTTGGGGGGGTATATTTTCCTTTTTTTTTTTTTTTAATGGATTGGTGTAGTGGAGTAGGTTTAGTGATGATGATGTGAGTGTTTTCAGGTTTTTTAGATTAATCAGGAAATTGCTTATTATTGTCTTTGTTGTTGTTATTAATATTATTATTATTACTATTATTATTATTATTATTATTATTATTATTATTATTATTATTATTATTATTATTATTAGCATTATTATTATAATTATTATTATTGTTATTATTATTATTATTATTGTTATTATTATTATTATTATTATTATTATTATTATTATTATTATTATTATTATTATTATTATTGTTATTATTATTATTATTATTATTATTATTACTTTTATTATTATTATTATTATTATTACTATTATTATCATTATTATTATTATTATTATTATTATTATTATTATTACTATTACTATTATTATTATTATTATTAGTATTATTATTATTATTATTATTATTATTATCATTATTTTTATGATTATTATTAGTAGTAGTATTAATAGTAGTAATAGTAGTAGTAGTAGTAGTAGTAGTAGTGGCAGTAGTAGTAGTAGCAGTAGCAGTAGTAGCAGTAGTAGTAATAGTAGTAGTAGTAGTAGTAGTATCACTAGACGGAAATATTGACGCACATGGGGGAGGAAGGTGAATTACACGGAGGTAGATAAGAGTCACGATAAAGGATCAGAGGAAGTGAGTCACGATTAGGGAAAAAAAAAAAAAAGAGAATTATAAAAAAAAAAAAATACAAAGCAGGATAAAAGAAAGGGCCCTCTCCCTTACCGAGAATGGAGGAGGAGGAGAAAAACAAGAACAAGAATAAGAACAAGGAAAATAACAAGAACAAAAGCAACAACAACAACAGCAACAGCAACAACAACAACCTCAACAACAACAACAACAACAACAACAACAACAACAACAACAGCAGAATGAGAAAGAGAAGAGGAGGAAGAGGAGAAGTTATAGCAATTATGTTAAGAAACCACTATATCACGAAGACTTGTGAATTTTGGAGTGTGGATGGCTTGTGTAGGGCAGAGTGAATCGATTGGTGTGATCTGGAAGCAGGAAGTGGTGGAGGGGCGAGGCACTCCTGATATCCTTGAGCCTGAGAAACGTGAGCCTAATTGGGGTAAGCCACTGGGAGACCCGCGAGAAGATGGTTATGGTTATGGGAAGTCTTTAAAGGCTGGATATCAAGTTGAGGTACGTAAAAACATGTGTAGGAAAAGTAAGCATTCAGATAATCGAGATTCTCTGAAAAAAAAATGTATGGTTAAAATAAGTGTGTAGATTTAAAAGTAATGATGAAAATACGTAAGTGTGCAAAACAATATATGCAAAATGTACTACTAAAAAAAATGTAAAAGAATAAATATGCAAATTGAGGTACTTCGAAAGGCATAAAAAAAAAAATGAATATGTGCTTCCAAAAGTATTAGTAAAAATAAATATTCACAGTGGGATTCATTTAAAAACATTGGTGAAAATAAGCATTCGAATTGGTTTTTAAAAAGAAATTGGTAAAAAAAAGAAAGTATACAAAATGAAATACTTTGAAAAAAAAAAACATAGATTAAAATGAATATGTAAATTTAGAAGCATTGGTAGAAATAAATAGGCACAGTAACATACATGAAAACACTCGTGAAAATAAGCATGCAAATTAGGATACTTGTAAAAAATGTTAAAAGTATGCATATATACGTGGATCGTTTGATATGTACTGCCTTCGCCTTTACTGTCCTTTATATCTCTCTTACTTTAGATCAGATGGTGTAGATAGCTTGACATAAACAGACTCTTAAGTGGCAATACGTCTGCTAATGTTTCGCTCTTTCTTTGTGTTCCTTTGCACATGAAAAGAGCATAAGAATAAAAAAAAAAAGTATGAAATTAAGGAGAAAATAAGGAGACAGAATATATATATGCAGATATGACGCGTTCATTTTAGCTTTAGTGTTTCTTGCAAGTGGCTGGAGTGGCAAAATATAACAACACAGAAAATGACATTGTAAAATAAAAGTAATTTACAGTGTGGCGAAATGTATAAAAGCGAGCGGCAGTTGTTTTTTTTAATTAATGTACATGATTTCAGACACGCAGACAGATAGACAGACAAGCAGACATACAGGAAGGGATCTAGGTGAACAAAGACAGATAGAGGCAGGTAAATTTAAGACACGCAGACAGACAGACAAGCAGACAAACAAGAAAGAAACTAGGTAAACAGGCGAAGACAGACACAGGAAGGTAGATTTAAGACAGGCAGACAGACAGACAGACAAGCAAATAGACAGACAGAAAGGAAGGGAGATAGGCAAAATAAATAAACAGACAGATACAGGCAGGTAGACAAAATACAGAAAGCTAAACAAAAAGAGAGAGAGAGAGAGAGGAAAGAAGGGACCCAAGTAAACAAACAAATAGATACAGACAGGTAGACAAAATACAGAAACCCAAACAGAAAGGAAGGAATGGAGCCAAGTAAACAAATAATTAGATTCAGACAGGTAGACAAAATGCAGACAGACAAAGAGATCCATGCGTGCATTCATACATTGCTGCTTCGTGATACTGGCAAAAAGAAAAAGAAAAAAAAAAACGTAAAAGAGGGGAAATGTAAAAAGTGGCAAGATGCGTGGATATGATTGACTGATTGATTAAAGCGAGCGGCAGGTGCAAGTATACGAGTGGTGTGTGGTGAAATGCACCTAATTGGTATTGAAATATTTAGGGGCTGTTAGGGTTCTTTTTTTTCCGCCAAATTGGGGTCCTTTGTTCTGCTTCTCTCGCATGCCTTTCAGAATGTGAAGAGCACTGTTGGTAAGATTAAAAGTATGTATGGTATAATTATGACATTTATTACTACCGTTCAGGTCTGTCTGTCTGTCTGTCTCACTGTCTGTCTTTGTGTCCGTCTCTCTCTCTCTCTCTCTCTCTCTCTCTCTCTCTCTCTCTCTCTCTCTCTCTCTCTCTCTCTCTCTCTCTAATGCTAATAACGCAGTTTTTCAGGGCTACTCCCTGGAACAGTTACGTAACGTCATGAAAGAAACAGAAGTGTTCTTCATTAGGGCAAAAGAATATTGTCTCACATGTGGGCTAATGGCCAGTCCTGCCAAAACTCAATTTGTATTCAGTAGAAGTAAACGATCGCTGTCACATAAACCTGAGGATACTATATATAGTCAAGTTTGACTACACCAGCGTCCGCTCCAACACATATGTTAAAAATTTAGTACATGTACAGTACGTGATCGTTACTTACTGTTCAACACATATATTAACGAGTTAAAAAGAAACTTGGGAATGTTAATAGCAGAAAAATCGTCGTCCAGCTACTTGCGCTAAATTTCATTAAGTACTGCATGCGGATTTTAGCACTAGCACCACTGCTCTGATGGAGGTAACATAGAAATAGCAAAATTTCATAGCTAGTGTTTGATCGATGGTACGAAGAAAATTATCATGTTTTCCTTGCCTTTAAAGAACTAGAATGTCTCTAAATCAAACAAAAGCCCTTCTTGGATATCAGTATTGCTATGCATAAATCACTGAACGCTTCGTATCCCGACTGGCTCCTCCCATTCCCAGCATTCCACTGTACAAGTAGCGTGACAAGACAACAAATTTATCGTGTTGCTCCTAGAGAAAATACAAACACTGGCACAGGAACATTCTCAGTAAACAGACTAAAAAAAAAAAAAAAAAAAAAAACGTTTCCTACCCGGAAACATCACAAACGCTACCACGCTTTTTGTTTTCAAATCTAGACTCTCTAACTGTATATTATTAAACCCAAATAGTGAGACCACGTAGTGACTGGAGAATGTCCTAAAGTTGGAAAATTTTATGTTCTATATTTTACTAGTTTTATGTTATCTTGTAATATTATTTTTATTGCTATTTTATTTATTTCACTATAATATGATATATTTTGGTATAATTTTACTAACTTAATTATGGTTTTTATGAAAAAAACTATGCACTCTACTTTTGATATCAATTTTTATTATATGATTTTTCTCATATACTCGTACTCGTGTGGTCAGCTGCTTTGGCTTAAATGTGGTGCCAAAACACTAAAACACTTGCATACATAATTTTCATCTACATATTTAGTACCTATGCAGTATAATTTGACATAAAGAACAATCTACCAATTGCACCGAGTAAAGAAATTTTAATTTGACTTTCCCTCCCTCCTTGCTATTCATTCATTATTCTTTCTTTCCTTCAGTTTATTTATTCATTCATTTGTTCACTATTCATTCATTTAATCACACACACACACACACACACACACACACACACACACACACACACACACGTACAACAAGAAAGATCATCTATTTTGCAAAACTTCCATTAAATTCCAGAACAGAAATACCTTACTGAAACAGAACGAGAGAGAGAGAGAGAGAGAGAGAGAGAGAGAGAGAGAGAGAGAGAGAGAGAGAGAGAGAGAGAGAGAGAGAGAGAGAGAGAATATTTAGACTTGTGTAAACTCAGGAAATGCTTGGTGGGACGCATCTGGGAAGGAAACTAAAACGAAACACACGAATAAAAGAAGAAGACATCTTGTTTTGTGGCAGCTGCTCAGTGTGTGTGTGTGTGTGTGTGTGTGTGTGTGTGTGTGTGTGTGTGTGTGTGTGTGTGTGTGTGTGTGTGTGTGTGTGTGAGCAGTAAGTCAGTCTTTAGTCGAGTTTATAGTTTTCCCCGCGCCTCAAAGTTCTGCACACTGAATTTCCTCTTTGTAAAACAAGGCTTCCCAGTCTGGTGGGCCATGAAGGAATTTAACAGCCAGGAGTGTGAATTAAAGTGGAAGTTATATCAAGACATTAAGGAAGTTGTTAGTGCTCTCTTTATTCCCGCAGTTTATGGTGTTATTAAATCATTTACTACTTCTAATAATCATACGTAATTATTAAAGTTGAATTATTAAAGTAGAAGTTCCATGGCAAAATATCAAGAGCTTTTTAGTGTTTCTTCTATTTCAACAGTCCTTGGCATCATTATACTATATACCACTTGTAAAAATTCATAGTCAAACAAGAAATACATTTGATAAGAGCCACCGAGAGTATTATATTTCAGTCAAAGGGGTGTGAGATTCAAGAAGGAAAGGAAAGATTTTTAAACCTCAATTGCATCGTGTGTCTAAAAGTTCTTAATTACGTCTTGATTATTGTTTAAGTTCTTCACTTAAAAGTTTTCCTAAAGCCTCTATTTTTAGAGTTTGCTTCTCTCTCTCTCTCTCTCTCTCTCTCTCTCTCTCTCTCTCTCTCTCTCTCTCTCTCTCTCTCTCTCTCTCTCTCTCTCTCTCTCTCTCTCTCTCTCTCTCACACACACACACACACACACACACACACACACACACACACACACACACACACACACACACACACACACACACACACACACACACACACACACACACACACACACACACACACACACACACACACACACACACACACACACACACACACACACACACACACCAACATAAGTTTTACAGCAGGATCGATCAGGCCACTAATTAATTATGACTTCTTACTTGTATCCAGATATTTATCATCTCTTGAACTTAAACGACGTGTCTTTTACTTACATGATGAAGCTTTTTTGTGCTTTGTCACAGTAAGGTCTTTTTTCTTTTTCCTCCTCCTTCCTCAGAATAATAAGAAAAAAATTATCTTTCATTAGTATTACGGATAAAAGAAGCGAGAACTAATTGCATGATGGCCAGCACGTTATCAAAGCAACTCTCACTGTTTGAAAGGCACCATGTAATTAATTGCCGAGCCCAAACCACCACCGCGGCCACAGACGTGTTCGTACTTCCGCAGCAGAATAACACAGCAAACGTATCACTTTTTTTTTTTTTCCTTTTGATTCTCTCTCTCTCTCTCTCTCTCTCTCTCTCTCTCTCTCTCTCTCTCTCTCTCTCTCTCTCTCTCTCTCTCTCTCTCTCTCTCTCTCAACTCTACAATTTACCTCATGTTTTCTCTCTCCCTCTTAATTTTACAATTTACTCTCATGCTTTCTCTCTCACCCACTCAACTTAACTCCTCTCAACTCTTTACAATTTTTACATACACCCCACGTCAGGTTCGCGGACCACGATGCTTAGCGGTGGAAAATTGAACCCGTGTCGCTCAGTGATGCGTTCTCTGAGCCGTCTTGTTGTTGGGTGGCAGGAAAGCGATCGTGGGCATTCAGCTGGGCGTGTGAGTGGCCCCCGTTAGCCAGGCTTGAGTGGCGTGTCCATGATTAGCGTAATGGGGCGAGAGAGATCTATAGGAGGAGGAGGAGGAAGCAGAGGAAGAGGAGCAGGAGAAGCAGCAAGAAGAGGAGGAGGAGGAATAGAAAATTTTTGCTATCCTACTCTCTTCCACCTTGCTGTCTCTTCTCCTCCCTCAGAACCACTCGCGTCTTTAGTCTATCGATTTGCGATAGACGTAATAATAGAAGTCGTGGTGTGGAGGGAACAGTGCGCTGAGGAGGGAGGGACGGGAGGTAGAGAGGGAGGAACTGGGAGGGAGGGACGGGAGGGTCGCGAGTGTGTATACCAGGCATTAAATTTTAAGGGTCCTTTACCTTGATGAGTAAGTGCGACGCGGCTTTCACTGCTTTTTCTTTCTTGCTTTTCTTTGTAGTTGCATGTTTATTTAGGGTATTTATGGAGAGAGAGAGAGAGAGAGAGAGAGAGAGAGAGAGAGAGAGAGAGAGAGAGAGAGAGAGAGAGAGAGAGAGAGAGAGAGAGAGAGAGAGAGAGAGAGAGAGAGAGAGAGAGAGAGAGAGAGAGAGAGAGAGAGAGAGAGAGAGAGAGAGAGAGAGAGAGAGAGAGAGAGAGAGAGAGAGAGACGTAAATAAACAGATATACATAATCAGCGGCAAGATCTTCAGTTACATTTATGTGTGGAAAATTTGTCTGCAAACTCCGCTGGGCCATTAGTCTGAAAGTAATCTATTTAGCGCAGCTGTAAATACCACACTCGTATATTTACATGCCTCATCTCTCTCCCTCACACTCTCATCCTCTCCTCCCTCTTACTCCACTTGCCTTCTCCACCACCACCGCTCCAAACCACCCAAAACCCTCTTCTCTTTTTCCCTCTCCACTTCAACACGCACCTTCACACCCTCCTCATTTTCTCCACAAACTTATATCCACCTGCCTCGCCTTTCATTTCCCAGCACGTTCTTGACTTTCCACAGCTTCTGAAGTCAATAGTTTTCTTTTCTTTCTCTCAGTCTCATTCCTGCACACACGCCTACTGTATATCTTTTCTTGCCCATTCTCCTCCCTCTTCACCTTACGCTTTATCTCCATTGACCTACTTACCTACCTGTCTGTCTACCTGCCTGCCCCTTCCTCCTCTCACTATTCGCTCCTATGCACACACTTTCCATTCACCTCAACTCATCACTTTCATACACATAGACACTCTCTTCCTCCCTTCTCTCGTTGCCCTCCTCGTCACTCCACTCCTTAGTATTCACCATCTTACACACACACACACACACACACAACCAAAAACAGCCTGGCAAGAATCTGATGCTGTTTAGCGCAGAGGAAGAGGTAGACTGGACATCCGGTGTTTTTTCCTTTCCCTCTTAAATTGTCACGTTTCACCTTCACTGTTAACGTGTGAAAGGAAGATGGAGGACCGACTGCTGTTGTTGCTCGTGGTGGCTTTGGGATGGTGGTGGTAGTGGTGGTGGTGGTGGTGGTGGTAGTGGTGGTTTAAAAAGAGATATTGCAATGGTGATAAATACTAGGAAGGTGTTGTTTATTATTGATGTTTTTATTAATGGTGATGATGGTGTATTTGTGATTGTTGTTGTTATTTTTATCATTATTTTTATTATTATTATTATTATTATTATTATTACTATTATTATTATTATTATTATCATTATTTTTATTGTTATCATTATTATGGTTGTTGTTGTTGTTGTTGTTGTTGTTGTTGTTGTTGTTGTTATAAATATCATCATCATCATCATCATCATCATTAGTACTACTATTACTATTACCACTACTATTTATATTAAGTATATTGTTATTCATTTTGTAGTTTGTGTTATTGTTACTGTTGTCGTCGTCGTCGTCATCGTCCTCGCTGCTGTTGTTGTTATATATATATATTTTTTTTTTTTTTTTGCAATTATTAGTTTATTATTACTTTAATTAAAACCAAGAACACATTCTGTTTTCTCACCAATTTACTCAACCACACTCTTGACTCAAGCACGCATCTTAGCTGAAGCAGGCGTGGAGGGCAGCACCAGTCATTGCTACCTTGCCGAGGTGTGCCCGAGCCGACGTGTGTGTTTCTATCTGCTGGCGCTTGTTATTGCAATGGGACTTCCCTGCGTCAGGTGCCTCGTGTGTCTTACGCCTGTTCTCTTATGCGTCACATTAAGGCTAGGCGCGTTTGGTTTGATGGTCGTGTTCAGCTTTGGCATGATACTTCACACACACACACACACACACAGACACAGACACAGAGAGAGAGAGAGAGAGAGAGAGAGAGAGAGAGAGAGAGAGAGAGAGAGAGAGAGAGAGAGAGAGAGAGAGAGAGAGAGAGAGAGAGAGAGAGAGAGAGAGAGAGAGAGAGAGACTTCCTTTTATTCCACTTTCTCTACCCTTCTACCTCCTAACCTTCAGCCTTTCCTAAAAAAAAAATAATAATAATAATAAAACGCACACACACACACACACACACACACACACACACACACACACACACACACACACACACACACACACACACAACAGAAAGACGAAATTACACGATTCCCAGGATTAATTTGGAACTGGCGAACAGCGAACATATTACTGGAAAAAAAAAGAAAAAAAAATTGAGTAGTATTTGTTCTCCTGGTGGATTGGAAGTAGCAGCTAATGTACCTGGCAGTTTTTTTAGTCCTTGTTTGAACAGGTAATGATGCTATTGTGTTTGTTCGCTTTATATATGTGCTATGATTGCGTTGGCTTGCTTGATTCTGTCAGCATATTTTCATTTTTTATTCTGTGTGTGTTTTGTTTGTTATATGGTTAGATATGAAGGTTATTGTTTATGTAGTTATCATGTGAAAGCACTTATGATCTCTCTCTCTCTCTCTCTCTCTCTCTCTCTCTCTCTCTCTCTCTCTCTCTCTCTCTCTCTCTCTCTCTAACACACGCACTTCAAAACATCACTAGAAAATAGAAAATTACAAGAATACAAGCTTTTCTCACCACCCATCACATTACGCTTCATACATTCACCATTGTTCACGCTCCTTGTACTGGTGAAGTGAGGCTATCCGGTCCTTATCTCTTTATCAACATGTAGCTCCTCCTTCTCCTTATCCTCATCCTCCCTCCGCCTCTCATGTGCATATCTCAGTGTGCTCCATGTGGTTTGATAGTTACCGGGACACGAGGCTCTTCGAATATCAGTAACGAGAGATAAGAGAAGACACGACCATGACGCTCATTACAGAGAGTGTTGTTTGTTTTTCTATGAATTGTTTCAAGAGTTCATCTACTGTCAGGATAAAGGCATTTCCAAGTGACGGAGAGGCGTGAGGGAGACTGGCAGGAAAGGAAGGACAGTAGGAGGGAGAAAAAAGTGAATGATTGAATGTGGCGAATGGAAATATGGAGAAAAAAATTGATGGATGTTGAAGGGAGAACAGAGGTCAGCAATATGGCACTGATGGAGCGCGATATGATGATGAGGAGGAGGAAGAAGGAGGAGGAAGATGCGATAAACAAGGGGAGGCAAAAAGGACGAGGCGAGAAAGAGAAACGCTGACCTTCTGCCTCAAGGGAAGTCTGAGCCATCACCCACGATCTGCTGACGAAGGAGGAGGAACCCTCTGCCTTCCCTCACCCCCTGCCCCCTCTCTTGCTTCGACTTACATAACATGACCTTCACAAATGGCCTGTTTATTTCCCTTTCCACTGTGTCCCCTTCCTCTTCCCTAATTTTACTCCTCTCCCTTCTATCAACTTCCCTTTTTCTTTCTTCTCTTTCAAGCTATACCCTCCACTCTGTCTTCTATTCATTCATCTCCCTTTTTCTGGTTCTTCTTTCCTTTGTCTCACTTCTACTCATCTCCCTTTTTCTTCCTCCTTTTTCCTTTACCACTCACTCTTTTCATTCGTTTCCC
>NC_087152.1:10492500-10500000 GCF_035594125.1 Scylla paramamosain
AGCAAACGAATATTAAGTCCATATTCTAAAACGCTCCATGCCCTCATCAGAACTATTTTCAGAGACCACAGAGATTATTTTTTCCTTTTCCATGGGTATTTTTTTTTTCCTATTGTTGGTGTAGAGGCCATGTTAAGCTTTTTCTAGAATTATGAAAACGTTCTTGATTTTTTAAAACTTCAATAATATCCTTGGAGCTTGAGGTCTTCTCATCTTGTTCAGTCAGCGATGAGTGTATTTGAGATTGACGTGTGAGGGGTCAGCATGTTTGATGTTGAGAGAGAGAGAGAGAGAGAGAGAGAGAGAGAGAGAGAGAGAGAGAGAGAGAGAGAGAGAGAGAGAGAGAGAGAGTCATGCAGTTACAGAATGCCAGTGCAAGAATGTGACATGTTTACATACACACACACACACACACACACACACACACACACACACACACACACACACACACACACACACACACACACACACACACACACGCACACTTGCATGAGAATAAACTGAAACCGTGTCTCATAAAGAAAAAAATAGACATAAAAATAAAGCCAAATCAGCCGCTAATAAAGACACGCACAGACAGACGACACATGATGAAACACGCACCTGGATCACACACACACACACACACACACACACACACACACACACACACACACACATAACTTTGTTAATAATAATAATGATAATAATGATAATAATAATAATAATAATAATAATAATAATAATAATAATAATAATAATAATAATATCAAGTAAGGACAATAAATAAATCTTCTAGAATTAAAGATATTAAAGTAAGGAAGGGATGACCTTGAAAACTATAACGAGAGGGGAAAAAACACGTACATAAAAAGGGAGAAGAAAAGCAGATTTAAAACTCATGGGAAACTTGAGGTTGAAAGGAGGAGGCGAAGGAAGAGGAAGAGGAAGAGGAGTACAGTGGAAAACAACTGACAAAAACCAGGCCGGCCCCTAACCTTGTTATCAGCGCGTTAAGCAAATTACCTACGAGTGTCTCATAAGGAGGCATCAACTCTGACTAGGTTTTTTATTTTCGTTCTCGTCCTATTCCTCTTTGCTCTCTTCTTTGCCTCCCTTCTCCTCTTCCAGTGTTCCTTGTATCCGTGTTTGATGTTCTTGTTCTATCTCTTACCTCCTCCTCCTCCTCCTCCTCCTCCTCCTCCTCCTCCTCCTCCTCCTCCTCCTCCTCCACTTCCTCCTCCTCCTCCTCACTTTCTTGCAGCCCTGCTCGCCCCCGTCTTGTTCCTGCACCGGAAGACGAGATAATGCAATTTTTTCCAAGTGTCTGTCTGAAAGATTTTACGAAGCGAGAATGAAAATAGTGTGGTACAGTTTTCTTTGTTCTTACTGGACAGATTATGAGAGAGAGAGAGAGAGAGAGAGAGAGAGAGAGAGAGAGAGAGAGAGAGAGAGAGAGAGAGAGAGAGAGAGAGAGAGAGAGAGAGAGAGAGAGAGAGAGAGAGAGAGAGAGAGAGTATAAACAACTCTTGCTTTGGGAGATATTAAGTGATATTAAGTGAGCTTCCATTCATTGGCTGGATGTTATCAGTGGATCAACAGATTCAGGTCAACATTGGGACGCGTTTACTTCGACATCACACGGGAGGAAAGTGTGCATGTGGTGACGTGCGCTTGTATGTATGTGTGTGTGTGTGTGTGTGTGTGTGTAAGTAGTAGCCATTGTCACGCGTCTGTCACATAAATCTAGGTACCTCGAGATTCATGTATTGTGTATGTATGCATGTGTTTATGATGTTTGTTTATTTATTTCTACTAAGTTACGTTTTATTTTCTATTATTTGAAATTCGTGCATTACAGCTTGTACTTTGTCAATAAACTACTACTACTACTACTACTACTACTACTACTACTACTACTACTACTACTACTACTACTACTACTACTACTATTACTGCTACTACTACTACTACTACTACTACTACTACTACTACTACTACTACTACTACTATTACTGCTGCTGCTGCTACTGCTGCTGCTGCTGCTGCTGCTGCTGCTGCTGCTGCTGCTGCTGCTGCTGCTGCTGCTGCTGCTGCTGCTGCTGCTGCTGCTGCTGCTGCTGCTGCTACTACTACTACTACTACTACTACTACTACTACTACTACTACTACTACTACTACTACTACTACTAATAATAATAATAATAATAATAATAATAATAATAATAATAATAATAGTAATAATAATAATAATAATAATAATATGAGGAGGAGGTGGTGGTGGTTTCTTTATTTTTTTCTCTATATTATAGTAACATCAGTAAATCTACATAATGTTCCGGTCTTGAACAAAAAAGATAATTTTATCATTTTGTTTCCGTTATTATCTTCACTTCCGTTATTTGACAAGATATATAGAGTTTCTCTGCATTATTTTATGTTATGTGAGCACAATATGAGCCAGTATGTGATTTCAACTCTCATATTCTTGTTCATTGTCATGATAACAGAAGCAAATTTTCCGTAAGTCACTGTTCCATGAGATAGCAAAAGAAGATAAGACAAATTTATGGATGAGGACTATAGGTGGAAAAAGATAGTTTACTTCGTACAGGGACTGCCACATGTAGGCATGACGGCTTCTTGCAACTTTCCTTATTTTATTTTATGTTCTTATGTTCTTATATTTTACGTTTTAGCGACTGACACCAAAACGGAAAATTTTCAGAGGGTCTACCCTATTAAAGGGTTGATCCATTGGCCAGCGTGAGGAGTGTGTGGTATTTGATGGCTTCGAAATGTGATCTGAACTTTTATGAGGGTGTCAGCCTAGCTTATTGGATCCCAGGAAAGGAGTTTAGGGCTTCTGGGGATATACGGAAGTTATTTGAAGTTATCTCTGTTCATCACGGTCTATGCTTTAAGTTCTTTTTCAGGTAAATTTCCCACAAGAACTTTCCACTTAAAAGTTTTCCACAAAATTACTCCCTCTTGATAACTGGATCATGTTAGATTATGTTAAGGTAAAGTTAAGAGACTTTTTCAGAGGGAGAGCTAATGAAATTTACATAAAATCATCACTCCCACCTCACACAGACGTACCTCACATAAAAGTACCTTTGTTATTTTCATCTGTCTTCTGTTGTTATTTTTGCTACCATTGCTATGTATCCATGCTTTAAGTCAACAATTAAAAAAAAATCACTCCCACCTCATAGAAAGCTACCTTTGTTATTTTCACCTGTCTTTTTTTCTGCCATTGATTTAAGCCTTCAGTCAACAACAGAAAAAAGACCTTCATAATATGGTTTCTTCCATTTTGAATAACACTTGCTACAATTATAATGAAACGCGCTTTGTCTCATATCACGTTTCAAACAGTGTTCGATTACTTGCCGTTTTCGCTATTACCGGAACTTGCCCAACTTTCCTTGCTTTAAAATGTAAAGCATTATTTTCTTACATTAATACAATATGTTTTCATGTACGAGCCTCGTACTGGCCTTTTAACTTTTCTCTTATTCTGAATAACATTTTCTGCAACTCGTAATATAGCGTGCTCTTGTGAAATATACATGTTCTTGTTTATAATATCACGTTTACTCAACATGCCATAACAAAACAACCATAATATAACAAGTAACATATAGCAACCGGTGTTCCATTACAGTTATAGTTTTCATTTCCATTACGTATTCAATTTCTCTTGTTGCACTGCACGGGAAATGATACCTCTGCAGTATGCTTCCATGTACTGACTGACTGCCCTTTCAACAACACCAGGACCAACCCTGGTACGGGCAACTTTCAACCCTTGCAACAACTCGACATTCGCACAGATTCCCTCCCACATTCACAGTAATAACTTTTCCCCGAGGCTGCGTCATCGATTTGGTGATTGCTTTCCGAATAATTACATCGTGAAGACCGTCATTATTCTCAGTGTGGTCGGGGTCTTTCCGCCACGTTACCATCAGTCAGGGTACCTTTTCTCGCGGCACCAACTCAGAGCTCAGCTGAGAGGTTCGTGGGGCGTCTCGAGACATATTGGCGCGTGATGCGTTCTCTGTAGGTACGAGGGAGGAGCAGGTTAATTGTGTTAGGAAGAAAAGGTGAATTGGGAGGTAATGGAAAATTTTCTTTTATTGTCTCTCTCTCTCTCTCTCTCTCTCTCTCTCTCTCTCTCTCTCTCTCTCTCTCTCTCTCTCTCTCTCTCTCTCTCTCTCTCTCTCTGCATCTGCTGGACTACTAGGTTACACCTTCGTGACCAGCGTTCGTGCCTGCTCCGCGGTGGGCGAGGCGCGGCTACACCGTGAAAGGAGACCAGCACGTATACATACTACACCCATCAGAGATATGAACCCGGACCTCTTAGATGTGACCCGAGCGTTGCACTACTGGAGGTATAGGCACACACACGCATACACACACACACACACACACACACACAGACAGATAAATAGATAAATAGATAGGTAGATAAATATTGACCACAAATGAACAAACGAGGTAAAAAGTATATGGCAGGCATTATTGTTATTAAGTTAGGCTATACGTGAAAAAAATAATGTTTCTTTAATACATGAAAGTAAATAATAAGCAACCTTCACACATACACACACACACACACACACACACACACACACACACACACACACACACACACACACACACACACACACACACACACACACACACACACACACACACACACACACACACACACACACACACACACACACACACACACACATAAGCAGGGCGTGCACAAGGACCATGCTGTGCACCCAGGTCCATAATTGTGGTGTCATTGCCTCATGGCTTATCCCTGAATGGTCTTTTCCATCAACCTTCCTTGTGTGATGGTGTCTGTCTGTACCAGAGAGAAAGAGAGAGAGAGAGAGAGAGAGAGAGAGAGAGAGAGAGAGAGAGAGAGAGAGAGAGAGAGAGAGAGAGAGAGAGAGAGAGAGAGAGAGAGAGAGAGAGAGAGAGAGACGCAGAAACTGGATACTGTACGTAAAATATAGTTGTTTGGATTTTTCTCGTCTGAGTGAGTG
Source organism: Scylla paramamosain (assembly GCF_035594125.1). Classification (NCBI taxonomy): domain Eukaryota; kingdom Metazoa; phylum Arthropoda; class Malacostraca; order Decapoda; family Portunidae; genus Scylla; species Scylla paramamosain. The sequence continues at coordinate 10,497,537 of NC_087152.1, forward strand.
AGTCAGTAGCAAAGTTTGTGTTCATAAGTTTTTAAGGAAGTATGTTTTGAGTTTCCTACGGCTTCCATTTCAGCCGGCGGAGTGGCGTGTCGGTGGCTCTTTAAAGCTGCCTTCTAGGGTGCGGGGGTGGGGAGGCGAAGGAGGGAGGAGACCTGAGTCTGGTGTCCATAAATCACCGAGCCTCGTGTCCTTGGCAGGGGCTGACCAATGGGTAACATCACCATCATGACCACGAGAGGAGGAACTTAAGCACTATATGGTAATTTAACGTTTTGATCATTTACTTCGAGAGGCGTGTTTTAGATTGTGATATGATGATGCATTCACGTCTCTTGTACTGGCAGGAATAACGTATGTCTTCTTTTCTACCTTTCACCTCGTTATGGATTCTGATATGGCGAGGATGTATTCACCTCGTTATGTTTAAAGGAATATGTTATGCATTGCTGTCTCCCTCTCACTCGTACCTTGTCGTGCAGCGGTTCTTCTTAATATGTAGCACACGTGTGGGTGTGGGTTGATGGCCTCTATTTCGTACCACGATCTCAAGGACTCGCGGCCACTTAGTAGACAATAACACGTAAATCTTCCTTGAATGTTGCAATGCCTGTTTACGATTTTCGCATCTTCTTTTTTAATATTGAAGTTTGCGTGTCGGGGAGCAGTAGGGAGGTAAGTTTTCCGAATTAATGAACATTTATTGCCTCGTAACGCGTGTGTCCCTCACTCCCGTAATGCCTCACTCACCACAGTTGCGTCATCTCCTTTGGGCAAAAAAACAGAACCTGCTCCGCTTGTACATTCGCTTGAGTTAGTGGGTGTCACGTGTGTTGCCTCACGTGTTGAGTCCTTCACGTGTATGGAAGGTTGTCAATCTGTGTTTCCGGCTGAGTGAGCATCCCGCCTTCAGTTCGGATTCACTTATTCTGACATACTTAAACTTGGGCTGCGCTGCCTCGCCATCCCGGCACCTCCCACGATCCCGTCCTCCTCCCGCCCTTCCCTCGCCAGCGATTTTTATCTCATATGTTTAATATTTTCAGTGAGATAATTATAATCTGTGATGACATGTCTTTAATTTTTTCCACGATGTTGCTGCGCCTTACATTTCAAATCACTCACGCACTCTTTAATTCTTTTCTAGAGATGTAAAGTATTCTGAGATTTGTATTGCGATTTGTTAAATTTTTAGGTTCCTTGTCCTTGGTTTGTTTAAGGTTTATGAAGAACAGTTGCTGTGCGCCCCTTGTCCTTGGTTATTTTTAGGCCTAGCATATTAAAGAATACATAGTTGCTGTGCTGCTCGTGGGGAGTACAGAACACGTTGCAGTCACCGTGATCCACGTGATTAGGATTTGGTCATTCAGGACATTCTTTCATGACAAGTTTCTCCCATCCATCATTTGTCATCACTATCCTCGTTGTCTCACCATGGGGGGCTGCAGGGCGTCGCGAGGTTTACAAACGTGGCTGCTTCCGTCCTCACCGCAAGCCCTCGGGACGCGCAGCCATCAGTCAGGACGCCTCGCTTCTTAATTCATGGCGCAGAGTTTCGCTCTTCAGTGCAGCCGTCACCCTGGCCCGGCGGAAGTGGGTGGGCCGGTGTTCGTTGCCCTTCCACTGCCTGCCTTGGCGCCCAAATTGGATACACATGAACAATTGTTATAATACTTGTTTGTCCGTCCAGTCCATTCAACTCTCGTTTTTTTTTTTTTTAATCAAGAATTAATCCTCTGCTTCTATGTGTTTGCATTATTTTTGCAAATTGGAAGAAACTTTTTTTGGTTTCCGAAATATTTTGGCAAGTGTTGAGCAGCATTAGACTTGTGGGCTACTTTGTTATTCACGCCGCTGCTGGACGCGTCACGTTGGTTATCATATATTTGATTACACTTTTATTTTGTCATAAAGGCTGCTGCTTCGCTTTTATGGGCACCTCCACCGACAGCGAGGACATTCACCATCGTAAGGCGAGCTTCAAGGCTTTCCTAAGCCGTGCAAATATTCATACATTCATGTATATGCTTATACATATATATATATATATATATATATATATATATATATATATATATATATATATATATATATATATATATATATATATATATATATATATATATATATATATATATATATATATATACACACACACACACACACACACACACACACACACACACACACACACACACACACACATATTTGTTTATTTATTTATTCCCTTCCACACATACATACATGAATATCAGATGTCGAGCGAACGTCACATTGTTTCTTTTTTATATCTGAATGCTCACTGTCTCAGAAACACATAATGTTATGTACTCCATGCATCATAATAATCTTTATGCAAATGCTAATTGAACCATCGCCTTCTCGGAGTAATAGTTCCTGTTTATTCTGTGTTTATTGGACTCTGAGAGAAGGAGCAAGCAAGACAAGACGGTGGTCTCGGGGGGGA
>NC_087152.1:10507500-10510000 GCF_035594125.1 Scylla paramamosain
TTTTATTACACTTTGTCTCATTTTGTGCTCCTCCCAGTCTTTTGTCAGACCTTCTCCCCTGTACCCCCTAATACTTAGATTAACCTTTCCCCTTTCCTCTATTACTCCCAACAAAATTAACTTTATTTTCGCTTTGATCCCATCTTTCTCCCCTTCCTTTCTTCCATGTAAAACACCTCTCACTCTCATTACCAGCCTCCACATTTATTTTTAATTTCCAAACTCTTTTCGCTCTTTTTCTTCAGTCTTTCTTTCCTCTTCCAAACTCAATGCTCCTTGTTCTTGTCCTTGCCTTTTTTTTCATTTCCTCTCTCTTCTTCGTGCTCTAGTTCTACCTCCTTCTGACCCCGCCCTGCCCTGCCTCACCCTTCCCTTCCATTTCATTCCTTTTGCCTATTTCATCTTATTCCCAAATTCTAAATAAGTGGCCTCAGATCTCTCGTCTCTTTGAAGCGGAGAGATTTTAGGTAAAAGCATGGATATCCTTTCCTCTCTCTTACAGCGAAGAGGAGGAGGAGGAGCAGGAGAAGGAGAGGGAGGAGCAGAAGTACGAGTAAGTGAAGAAGGAGGAGTAGGAGATGGAAGAAAAGGAGGAGGAGCTAGAAGAGCCAAAAAAAAAAAAAAGAAAGAAAGAGACGAATAAGACTTTGAGGCTGCATAAAAAAATGTACTCCTCCCCCCCCACACCCCACACTCCTCCTCACACATTCACTCCATACACTTCCATCACATTTACCTAACTATATTACCCATACCTTCACTCTCCTCCTTCCCTCCCTTACCTCCCAAAGCCCCTTAACTCCCCTCCAAAATATTAGTACCTTCTGGCCTAACACTGACTCCCCCTTCCCCTCCCCTTTCTCCTGTTGCTCCTGGTCCAATAGGTCGCCTCTTACCTAGCTTTCCGAGGCCTCGTGGGAGCTGTGGGACGAGGAATGCCTACTTGATCAAGGAGGGAGTACAGATGGGTGGATGAGTGACTGAGATGGGCGGTGGAAGCAAATGTGAGGAGCAAGCTAAACTGAACTCTCTCTCTCTCTCTCTCTCTCTCTCTCTCTACTCTCTCTCTCTCTCTTCTCTCTCTCTCTCTCTCTCGTCTCTCTCTCTCTCTCTCTCTCCTCTCCTCTCTCTCTCTCTCTCTCTCTCTCACACACACACACACACACACACACACACACACACACACACACACACACACACATTGAATTCACATAAGCTTAACTACACCGGGGCAATTATAAATTATAATGGCGGATCGGTGAAAGTGAATTAATTGCAGAATGGAAGTGCAGTAAATTTGCTACTACGACGAGTATTTTGGAACACTCAATGAATAGACAATCATATGCAAATGCAATACCATCAGTTAACTAAGGCAGGATTCGCATATGCTTTTATTTATTTATTTATTTTTTTATTCATGCTTTACTGTTCAGTTTTTTTTTTTTTTTTACTAAGTGCTGTTTGTACAAGTGTTTTGGCCTGTACCTCTATAATGCATTTTGTGTGTGTGTGTGTGTGTGTGTGTGTGTGTGTGTGTGTGTGTGTGTGTGTGTGTGTGTGTGTACTTGTGTGCGTGCGTGCGCTTACTGCTAGTTGAGAGAGAGAGAGAGAGAGAGAGAGAGAGAGAGAGAGAGAGAGAGAGAGAGAGAGAGAGAGAGAGAGAGAGATAAGCACACCTGCTCCTAGTTCCAAGCGACTATCTGGTTTCCTGTGCCGTGGCGGTGGCTTCGCTTTGGACTCGCTCTACGTGAAGAGCGTAACGCGAGTCTGGTTTAAACGTTCACCTGTATGAAGAATCAGTAATAACAGTCAATAACAATCAGGATGTATCACTTCTCAAAACACGCCCACTCTATTATCGACGAATCCTACACGAGCCACGGATATCTAATGACAAAGTAGACGAGGTACAGGCCACACGATAATGTACCCCTCGTGCACCGCCAGTCGCCCACCACTCACCATCAGAACCACACCAGCTACATGCCCAGGACGAATACCCATACCTATGTCTGTTTATCTGTCTATTTATCTGTCTGTCTGTCTATCTATCTATATATCTATTTATCTATATATGTATGCATGTATATACGTATACATATAATGTATACACGCAATCAATTATCGCTTCCTGCGCCTCCTATCAAGTATAATCAAGCTTAAACCAGAACGTTAGTCTCACATCGCAGGCAGCGAGATGAGCCCCGTGCGGCAGTGTTGTCATGAGATAAGCGGGCAGTGCCAGGGCTCAATGAACGGTACTTCTGTATAGCCTGGAGATAATTGTTGTTGTGGCAGCGGCCGGCACCTACCTGAAGGGGTGAAGGAGCCCCGCCTGACGTCCTGCTCGAGCTATTACTCCGGCTCAGCTTCTCTCCTTCAGCGTGTGAATGTAGAATCCAACAAATGCACACACACAGGGCGCCGCGCACACCCACTTCACTGTGCCCGGCCGCGCACACACTGACCTCACGCAGGGGTCCTGCACGGCCTTGGC
>NC_087152.1:10515000-10517500 GCF_035594125.1 Scylla paramamosain
AAAAAGAAGTCAGCCAGTCTCACTCATATTATGCACCAATTGAGACATGCATTATAAAGAGATACAGTGAATGAAACCACACCAATCTGTTTACATAATAACACCGGGTGGGAGGTTAGGTTTGCAGGTGGCGAGAGAGATTGGCAGCTGCTAATGGAGTGGTAAAGAGCCTTTCTACCCTCACTCTGGGCCTGGTAGGTGACGTGGGCTGACAGGGAGGGGAGGAAAAGAAAGAGTGGGAGGGTGGTGAGGGTATGGGGGCAAGGTTTTAAGGGGCGGGGAAGCGTGAGGGTGAAGAGATCCTTGAGCTGCGAGGGCCTAGCTGATGAAATAGTGTCCTGAAGGAGGGCATCAGGGAGGGGGAGGATATGAGGGAGGGCTAGAGAATATGAGGGAGGTGAAGTGGAGGAGGAGGAGGAGAAAAGGGGGAAATGGGGAAGAAATGGAATTGCTTTAGCGTGATTTTTTCTTTGTTGGTCTTATTTGGGTTTCTGCGTTTTTTTTTTCTTGCTTCATCATTGTCATCATCTTTTTTACCTACTTCTTTCCTTCTTTCCTTCTTTTCCTCTTCTCTCATTTTTTTTCCTCTGTTCCGCTTATTATTATTATTATTATTATTATTATTATTATTATTATTATTATTATTATTATTATTATTATTATTATTATTATTATTATTTTATTATTATTATTATTATTATTATTATTATTATTATTATTATTATTATTATTATTATTATTATTATTATTATCATTATTATTTTCCTAGTTGTTGTTGTAGTAGCACCAGAGCAAATGAGATAATAATAATGCTCTCTGTTTTTGCTTCGTAGGATAAGATCACAAACCTCGGAAAGCCAAGAATAAAGGTGAAGGACAGCCGTTTTAGCTCGAGGTCACAGAGCAGCGCAGGTGATTAGGATGCACGTGTACCTGACTGGGCAGCGGCAGCAAGGTAAGTGGAGTTCATTAGTGTCTCAGGTGCGGAGATAAATGCAATAACAGCCCCTGAGGCACTGAACCCAACACTATGTAATTAACAATATTCATCCCTTACTGTCACGTTCAAAGGAGAGAGAGTGTGTATACACTTGCTCTAGGTAGTAATGCAAGTGATGTCATGTTGTACAAAGTGTTTAGGACAGAAAATAAATCAGTATTAGACAGTTATCTTCACTTACCACGACTCAGTTCTTATTGGTCTTTCTCAAGCACCTAATATAAAGCTGTTCATTAGTCTATAATATCAATTTATATTTTATTTATAAGCATGAAATTCAATGAATTTGGTGGCATAATTTCTTAGGGTCCTTCAGTGTCTCCTACTCTTGTGTTACGCGGGAGGGAATTTGCAGACTCACTCACAGTCACATGAATATTTTCAGGATATTAAGACAGATGTACGGATGGATATAGATGCAGACTCACTCAAACACACGTGATCATTCATGAACTACAAGGGATAATATTCTCTCTCTCTCTCTCTCTCTCTCTCTCTCTCTCTCTCTCTCTCTCTCTCTCTCTCTCTCTCTCTCTCTCTCTCTCTCTCTCATTTTTGTCCATCTTACAAAATCAAATTAGCAGGCTTTCTACAACTTGTTTTCAGTTTCAGGTTTCTCTCTCTCTCTCTCTCTCTCTCTCTCTCTCTCTCTCTCTCTCTCTCTCTCTCTCTCTCTCTCTCTCTCTCTCTCTCTCTCTCTCTCTCAACGTTTTGTTTGCTGATGTTTTATATGCTACTTTTTTTTATTTTTTCGTATTCTTTGTTTTTCCATTCCTCATGGGCACACTTCGTATCATACGCAGCAATGTACGTTGTTTCTCTTCATGCTCGCCGACTCGTGCACCTCCGCCATTTCACATTTCACATAATATGACTTACACTGTACCATTTTTACGTAAACACATTCTTCGTTCCCTGGTATCGAGGATTTAATTATTCCGCGCTCTGCCTTGCGTGTCGACTCACAATTTCTGGCTGAGAATTTGTTTTCTTCCAGGATAAAAGAAAGACGAATGTGTCGATGTGAAGACAATTAACAACTTACTAAAACATAAATATTGCTTAGGTGCTTCTATTTTTATTTAATTATTTTGTTTTGAGCGATACGAATACAACGTCCCTTTAACTCCCCAGGGAAAAGAATCTCGTCTCCCAAGCGACTCGTCTCCCAGAGGTGGTCGTTCACGCTTCCTGTCTGTGTTGTATAAGCTGTAAGACTACAAGTATGTGTAGCTGCAGATAGTCTTCAAATTGTGGACATGCACAAACCTTTCGAACCAAATACTTTCTCCCTGCGACGTTCAAGATACTTACTGGGAGGAACTAACACAGGAGCATAACACAAGGCAGCTCTTTCATGGCGTCACGCGGAGTCAATAACATATAGATCTGTTGACAAGAGAGTCACGCCTCTCTCTTGTACAGCGGCAGCCAAATAATACCAGTTACTTTTCGATATGCCAGTATTTTTATCTTTACTCTCAGAATGAGCAACCAGAA
>NC_087152.1:10525000-10537500 GCF_035594125.1 Scylla paramamosain
GGCAAAACAAGGCAGGTGTGCGACATAACGGCCATATTCTGAAACACTTCTGCTCAGGACCTCCACTTCTTTGAAAAGGCTCTACGTGGTTGAAGTGACACGGGTTTTTAAGAATGTTTTTACGGTACTACTGACAGATTAGCAAGACTTCTTTATTATTAACGGGAGAAATACTTGAGAACACGGCTAATTGTCTCTATGGACTTTGAAAATAATCGTGGTGAGAGAGAGAAGCGTTTCTAAATAAGGAGCATAACCTTCGTGACAGGTGTGATATGACAAGTGGTGGGGATCAGTGGGAGTGTTTAGCGGACTGAACAAGGATAAGTTTGATGATTAAGATTAACTGGAATAGATTTTTATATTTCACTACGAAATGCACAAGACTTCTTACTGCCACTCTATCTTGTTCTGTTCACCTCACCAATGCCATTATCTTCATTCTCATCTCTTTCACTAGTACGAGATGCACAAGACATTTTATTGTCACTCAGTCCTGTTCGGTTCATCTTACTAATGCAGAAATGTACCAGTATCTTCGCTCTTTCATGCCTTTCAGTAATAAACTCTGGAACTGTTTGTTTCTGTTCTCTCTCTTCTTTCCTACTTGAATTTTTTTTTTTTCAGGAGAGAAGTTTCAAGACACCTCAGCAACTAAAATGGACAAACCTTTTTTCTTGTTTTATACATTTTTCCAACGTTCTGTGAGAAACGACAATTTAACAAACGTTTTCTTGTTTTGTCCTTGACCAACATTTTTTGCTCGTAAAAAAAAAAAAATTGTAATAATAAGAAAGAAAATAAATTAATGAAATTAACTATGTGTGAAATAACTTGATGAAGTTATGATGCTTAAGGTGGTGCATTTCCTTTAACATTTCGACGCAATGTTCCTCATGATGAAAAAAGAAAAAAAAACTGTCGAGAAGTAAAAAAAATAAAATAAATAAATAAAAATAAACTTCAAATATATACCATTACATCATCCTGCGTATTCCTCTGCCGTTAACCACTCACTCTATGCAGCAGCAGCAGAGGAGAGAGCAGGCGTGGCTGTGCGTGTGATCAGCACAGGGGCTGGATCGGCTGCAGGTGTGTGGGAAAAAAAAAAAAGAGAGGGGTCATTGCAGGAAAGAGAAAGAGGTGTGAGTGTGCGTGTTGGGTAATGTAATGGGCGCGCATTTTTTCGTTCTTTTTTTCCGCGGTGAGTACATACACGCACTCTCTCTCTCTCTCTCTCTCTCTCTCTCTCTCTCTCTCTCTCTCTCTCTCTCTCTCTCTCTCTCTCTCTCTCTCTCTCTCTCTCTCTCTCTCTCTCTCGTGCCTCAGTACCGAATATAAGTCAGGTGTGGCGGGTCTCGATACCATCACTTGGAGCTCAGACGGTCATGTTTTTCGTCCCTGAGCTTATCTTGACCCGGTCCTGCGTGGCTTTGTTTTGTACACATGACCCTGTTTTCCTTTTTTTCCTCTCTCTCTCTCTCTCTCTCTCTCTCTCTCTCTCTCTCTCTCTCTCTCTCTCTCTCTCTCTCTCTCTCTCTCTCTCTCTCTTTTTATGCGCACGGCGAAGGTTTGTTTATCTTGGCTTGGTTTAGTGAACTAGATTTCTCTCTCTCTCTGTGTCCCCTGCCATTGCATCATTTGTATACAAGTTTCGTTTGCAGATGTTCATTCGTGCAGGTGACGTGAACTGCATGGTCTCCCCGAAGCGGTAGCAGGTGTACAGTAGGGTTCTGGGATTTGTGTTTTTTTATGTAGATTTTATTCATTTATTTATTTATTTTTTTTTTAGGTTTGATTATATTTATTCGCATTCTTTTATGTAAAGAAAATGGAAGGATAGAGCTGCAGATGGCATGTGGCAAAAGGGCTTAAGGGAACAGGGTACGTAAGACAGGAAAAGATGGAAAAAGCTTGCAAGAGACAGAGGCTCCTTGTAGAAATGGAATAAAGCTGAAGATAAAGAGAAAGAAGAGGAGGTATAACAAAGAATGAACCTGTCTGTGATAAGCTACAGTATCTAGGAGATGTAAAGTAAAGTAAAGACGAAGGTTCCTCCCCATCTACGGTTCCTACTCATATACGATGATTTGTTCTTCAATTTCGAACTGAACCTTGCTTAGAGTTTCAATATGACATTTATTTACAAATTAATAAAAAAAAATAATGAAAAATGGAATCTGATGGCGTAAACACAATTGAATCTGTAAAATAGGAAGAATTAACTACTCAAATATAGAAACGATCATACCTGTTAGTGAAGAAGCACACTCGAAAAAAAAAAAAAAAACGTAACTCACTCTCCAGAAATACCAGAAACCGTCGTGGCTGTAGCGCAAAACTGCAGAAAAAGAGAAGCAAAAATGCGAGAACACTAATGGCGCGGACAAACATCTACCTTCTCTTATGACAACAGGTGGAATATATTGCATGCCGTCTTGTCTCGCCTCCATCTTGAGGACAGAAAGCCTCCATTATGTTTATCAACCCTGATGCGAAATATATGTACAAAAACATCTCAGGAAAACGTAAACAACGCTCTTATATTTTTCGCCGGTCACAGTATAAAGTCCTGACTGAGGGTGAGGGAAGGTGGTTGGTGGTGGTGGTGGTGGTTATCAAGCAGGTATTTATTTCACGTAGGAGAAGCGATGTATGGCGACAGCAAAGATAAAACCCTTAGCTAAGATAGATTTGCTTCCGTGTGTGCGTGTGTATAAGTTAGTATAGTTTCATTCCATACCCTTATTTTTCTTCTCCCAGCGGCAAACACACAGCACATACATACACACGCAGCAATGTTCAGGTGATACCTTAGCGCACGAGGAAAATACAGCATAGAGGGGGTGGTGATGTAAACTTTGCAAATAGTAGGATTCTAGGATAGAGTAACATGATGACTTTCTCAGAGGGATACTAGTAGCAGTTGTGATAGCAGTAGTAGTAGTAGTAGTAGTAGTAGTAGTAGTAGTAGTAGTAGTAGTAGTAGTAGTAGTGGTGGTGGTGGTGGTGGTGGTGGTAGTAGTAGTAGTAATAGTAGTATGGTCGAAGGACACGCATAGAAAATGGAACTCTTTCTTATCAGCGTCATTACCATTTTTCCTTTTTTTCTTCTTCGTCTTCTATTGTTCTTGTTTATGTTATCTACATACTTCTCTTGTTTTTTTTTTCTTTTTCGTTTTCGTCATCATCATTTTCTTCTTCGTCTTCGTCTTCATCATCATTATCATCTTCATCTGCGTTTAGTGTTAATTATAAATATTATTATTTTCATTGTAGTTGATGCTGTTACTTGTATATTACTGTTACTATTAGTAGTAGAAGAAGTAGTGGCAGCAGTAGCAGTAACAGAAGTAGAAGCAGTACGTAATCAGAGTGTGTGGCCATTTCCGTGTGTGTCGTAAAAAGTGGAGTAAAAAGAACGAAGGCGGAGGGTTAGGAATCGCTTTTCCGGGAGTTTTATATTCTCATAAACCAGACAGGAAGCAGGAGGGACGCTTTTAATGATTCCTTCTTTCTGGGAGAGAGGATTGTAGCTTTTTTAATTTAATGTTTTTTTTTTCTTTTCCCTTTTTTTTTTAAGATGCAACAGTATGTGGTGGAAAAAGTATGTATTTGTGCTTTGATTGTTATAATTTCGTTGTTGTTGTTGTTGTTTGTGTTGTTGTTGTTGTTGTTGTTGTTGTTGTTGTTGTTGTTGTTGTTGTTGTTGTTGTTGTTGTTGTTATTATTATTATTATTATTATTATTATCACCATCATCATCATCATCCTCTTTATCATCATGTTTTTCCTATTTTCCTCCTCCTCCTCCACCTCCTCCTCCTCCTCCTCCTCATCATCATCATCATCATCATCATCATTTTTTCCTCTTGCCACACCACCACCACCATCGCCACCACCGTCACCAACACCAGATCTTCAGGATGCAGACACACGCCCTGAGCGCCGCGGCACCCTTGTTAAAGTGTTACAAGCTAGCGGCAGGAGGCTCGACTGTGGAGAAAGGGAATTTGGTGCTGGGAGGTGCAGGAGCTTCGTGCAGATCAGAGGAGCGGGAGAGGAGAGGAAATATGTAGGAAGGAGACAAGAAAGGAATGGAAGGAGGAATTGTAGGTTGAAGAGAGAGAGAGAGAGAGAGAGAGAGAGAGAGAGAGAGAGAGAGAGAGAGAGAGAGAGAGAGAGAGAGAGAGAGAGAGAGAGAGAGAGAGAGAGAATTATTATGCTATTCTCAATCTGTCTCAATCCGTCTATCTCTGTGCCTCTCTCTCTCTCTCTCTCTCTCTCTCTCTCTCTCTCTCTCTCTCTCTCTCTCTCTCTCTCTCTCTCTCTCTCTCTCTGGCAACATCCCCACTTTTCCTAGAAGTTGGTACATTTACTTCCTAAAGTCTTGATCCCGCACAAGACACTCCAGCAGGCTTTGTCTGTTGGCGCCTCCAAGACAAGAGACGAGAATTTACCAAGCAGACCCAAGACAAGTGAGACGAATTTGGTAACAAGTTCAAGCTAAGTATCAAACAGGATGAGAGATAACATTCAAGTTTATGGAGACGTAGAACTCCCACAACTTAGTATGTTTCACGAAGGCTCCTACCTAGAAGAGACTCATTAATTATTTCTCGTCCCATTAACAAAAGGAGTCAGCACTTTCTACGCATCTATTCTCCTGTCACCCGTATAAACAAACAGTGAAAGTAAACGAGGCACAACATTCCAGGGAAGAGCAAGTCACATAAATGTGTCCCTCTTTACGAATTATTCAGTGCAGACACTCGTAAACAAGACCGGGACATGTGGGAGGAGGAGGAGGAGGAGGAAAGCAGGCAACGTTTGTGAAAAGGGAAGAGCAGGTGCAGCAGCAGAGCCAGGTGTCAGGAGTGATGGGCAGCTTGAAAATAGAGGAGCTTAGTCTTGAGGGTGTGTGCTGGTGGGAACAAGGGAGAGAGAAGGGGAGGGAGGTGGGGAGAGAGAGAGGGAGAATGCTTGAAGCTGTGACGATGGGCGTGGCACAGAGGGAGAGAGACAGAGAGAGGAGGGAAGAGTATAAAGCGCTGCTTGGAGGGGAGGATTAAGGGGAAGACAGGAGTGAAAGAATTGGGGAAGTGGATGCATTCACTTATCTTCTACCTGATTGTGATGATGAGGCAAGAATAGGAAGATGGGTTAGTATGTAGACATCTAGGAAGGGTATCTCTCTCTCTCTCTCTCTCTCTCTCTCTCTCTCTCTCTCTCTCTCTCTCTCTCTCTCTCTCTCTCTCTCTCTCTCTCTGCTCGGAAGGGATTCGCTGTCTCTCCAGCAGTCCTTACATCACACACTTGTCACTTTTTGTTGCAGGAAGGAAATCTGTGCAAGGAAAGACTTCCAAGAAAAAGTAGGGATGCTGCCAGCGTAGCCTGAGAGAGAGAGAGAGAGAGAGAGAGAGAGAGAGAGAGAGAGAGAGAGAGAGAGAGAGAGAGAGAGAGAGAGAGAGAGAGAGAGAGTTATTTGTCTCTATATCTATTTATTTACACTCCATTCTATTCATACTTTCCTCCTGTCACATTCGATCCTCTTCCTTCTCCCTCACAACACTCTCTCTCTCTCTCTCTCTCTCTCTCTCTCTCTCTCTCTCTCTCTCTCTCTCTCTCTCTCTCTCTCTCTCTCTCCCAAGTCCATTGACTCCCACGTAACCGTGTTCACCTGTCTAGTCAGTTCATATTTTGCCATCATAACATTCAATCTTTTCTTTTGTTGTCTCACCACACCTTCTCCTTGTCTTTCTCTGTCTTTATTCCCACGTGGCGTGTAGATACACCTGTTCCTACACAGCTGCACGTCCCACCTCACCTGTACCTTCCCTGCTGTATACCTGTCCCTCTTTTTGGTGGGGTGTGTTTGTTGACGCGACCCGGAGACGGACAGACAGGTAGGCAGGGAGGGAGGGAGGGAGGGAGGGAAGGGAAAGAAAAGAGAGCAGAGTTCATCGCCTTTTCTCTCTTAAGGTTAATCTAATAATACTAACGTAACACACACGCATGCACACACATACACACACACACACACACACACACACACACACACTGCCTCGTGGCTCAGTGGTAAAGGGGCCGAATCTATGTTGGCCACTATGGCTGGCATAAGTTCGAACGCCACAAGGGGCTCCACTAAGGGCTTGTCATCTCTTGGATTTTTCCGCTGACAAGCGGGGCAGTTACTGCCATCTCCCCTGACCAGGGGGATAAGGTGTGTGTCGTGTGTGAGGTCACGGTCTTACCCAGTGATCGGTAATAATGAGCCCTGAGCTCGTACTGAGAGGGTAACGGCTGGTGGTTGCGAGTCTGCACGTGATCAGGCCTTGGTGAATTACATACACACACACACACACACACACACACACAGAGAGAGAGAGAGAGAGAGCATCGATCTCATACGTGCATGGTATTCGTAAACAAATTATTTTAAGCTACATACATAACTACACATCTTTACTTATATAAAACTTGATTATGCCGATAACTACTTAACTAAATTTTAGCAAACTCCTCCTCCCTCATCTTTCCTTTCTCTTATCATATTCACCTTTCATGAACACAAAAACAATCCCATGCACGTGTATTATGGATCCTCGTCCACACATTGTTAAAAAAATTTAAAAAAAAACTGATGAAGGCGATAACTACTTAACTAAATTTATCAAGCCCTCTTTCCCCACCCCTCCCTTCCTTCATCGCAAGTTAGCACCGACAAGCCTCGCGTCAAAAGACTCCGTGCCGGCAAACTTTCACGACGCCTGAAATCATTACCCAAGTTAGTGTGAAAATGCGGTTCATATTTTCACGATTTACCGGCGGGAGGCGCACAGATTAGACCCGGAGTGATGATTACACGTTATTTTCATTTTACGGCACCTCCTCCCTCATTTCTTTTTTATATCTGGCTCGGTGTGGCTAAATGCAATCATGACTAACCTCTTGCCTGCTGATAACAATGTAACACTTCCTGCTTTAAATGACTTGCCCTGGATTTATTTGAGTAAAAGTAGAACTACAATTATTAAACCTTTTCACTTGCAGATTTTTTTTTCTGTAATCACCTACAACTTTATAGTGGATGTAAGACAGAAAGGGAAAGACAAAGCAGAAGCATACAATAGAACCTTGATGCGAAGGCTCATCTGAGACAGTGACCCTATATAGAAACGGAACACAAACTGAGAAAACAAAAGCGACGACCCTCAACTTTAAAGACATTTAGTTTTGTACCGGTGTTTTAAGTGTTTGTGTAAAGTAGAATAAGGCAAGATCTACCTCACATTCTTTATTTTCTGCACATGCACATTAACAACTGTGAGTGTTGTGAATGTTAATAAAGGACGGTCATGGTAGTGAAGATTTTAACTATTTGGCCACTCATTCTGCCAGTGGTGTCTTTTGAAATTGTACTTGAAACTTGCACCGGACTATTTTTATTAAGTTTAAGAAGACGTCACAGTGGTCAAAAAGATTTGTCACATGTTTATAGATTTTTTTTTAATTCAGCTATAACTTTTAGCGATTGAATTTTCTTTCCAGACCAATCCAGACTTAGCAGTGCTTCAATCCTAGTGGTTCTTAAAATGAAAAGAGCGAAAAGCTTATCCGAGAGTTTAGTTTTGCTTTTTTTTTTTTCCTCTTCTCACTCGTATTTATCGTTTATTGCTTTGCGCAGCTTCAATTTATAACTCTTGAAGCTGCACGCCTGGCAAATTCAGACTCAGTAGTGATTCAAGGCCTGTGACTTTTAACATGAAAAGATCGAAGACCTCTCTTGCGTATAAAAGATGTTTCTTTTTTGGTTTACTATTTTCACTTCCTGTTTACGTTTCTCCAGGCCAGTCAAGCACGGAGCAGGCTTTAGCACTTACGATCCTTCCCTTTACGAGAGTTCTTTCAATTATATACAGTTCATATTTTCTTCTTCTTAACTCGCACCTTTACTATTCTTCTGCAAACACGACACGGAAATGTTTTAACGTCCCAGCAGTTCCTCGAAGTAAACAGGTCACGAAGCGCAGTGAATTTCTTGTATAGAAATCGAATAGATGTCGATACAAGAATTAATGAACTGCTTTATTTTAAAAGGTACACGATACCCAAGAAGAAAATGGAGATGTGGAGATATAATAATTGGAAGCACTTGTTAGGTATTGCAATATTTGTCTGAACCATTTTGTACTATGCGTGTATGACATCACCTCTACAGTTTCATTTTCTGCCATTTCTCGCTATAGTCGTCCTGATATGGTTACTTGCATCTTTGTTCCAGGTATCATGTTACAGTAGCTCCCATTCCCTCAGTTATTTCAAGTTAAAGGTGACATCCCTCTCCCAGGTGTCCCTATGCTGTAGTCTGATGGTCTTGGTTGCTCGCCTCGCAATTCATGAACAAATAAGGCTACAGAACAACCTTATTTTCTGCTAACATTAGGCATTCATTCACACTTTCCGTCGTCTCACTACAGCTCTTTCTGAACTTTGTCCAATCTTGAGTCGTTTCCTAGAAATGTTTTACTGCTAAACCTTGATAGTTTTAATTATCTTTTAACCGCTCTTATTTATTTTTTTTTACATATTTGTTTTTATTCTTGCTTTTTTTATTCTTTATTTTACTTTTTATATTAGAGACAGGTCGTATTTATAGTTGCAAAAGGGGTTTATATGATTATAAAGTGCATAGTATATCCTTTCATTAGCACAGTGAATGAAGACAGACTGTCGCTTTTGATTGTTCGAAATATAGGAAATATGTTGCATTTTTAAGTACTTCTATGGTGTTCTGCTACACTCAAGGTGATGGGACGTGAACAAACAAGAGCTGCATTTTTTTCCCCACCTTCTTGTTTGATGTATAAGATGTGTTTTGTTTGAGGACGAGACAGCACTACGTTGCCCCCCACCCCGACACCACCGCCAGCAGGAGGCACAGGAAGCCGCGTTGCCGTGTCCCACAATAATTCCCACTAACTAATTGGAATCATAAATCTTTGCACGCGCGACAAAAGTTAAATAATCGGACGTAACTGCTTCATCAAAGGCAGAGAAGGCGTTCCAGCTGCACAGTGATGACGTGTTCCACCCATCAACACTGCCCTTCAACATTCCCATCTCTTGCTTGTGGATTATTTATTACTCTTCACAGTGCACGTGTCATGAAGTCTATATTTAACACCTTCAATGCGATATGCAGCATTAAAAGCACTGTAAAAATCCGTTACAAGCATCTACGAGGAAGAATAAAAAAAAAAAAGAGAAAAGGAGAGACGGTCGATTTGTAGGTGGTATAATATTTGCAAGTGGCTGTACAGTAATAATAAATGTCTCAGAGTGGTTTGTGATTACAGAACAGTGTGGTAGAAAAGTGCTTACATAATTCAGATAACAGTGAAGAATGATTTGCATTTTGAATTTAGAAACAATTTATATATTCTGTAAATCACAAAGTGTAAAAATTAGAAAGGTGTGGTCGTGCGAGGAAGTAATTCACCGCAAGGGATACACGAGGCTCGAAATGTGTCGCACTAATTGCAGCAAGTATTGGAGGCAGTGAGAGCCCCGTCTGAAAGGATCCCCCTTAATTGTCAGCAGGTTTTCGTGTCAAGGTTCGCCCGGAGACCTCGAGCAAACCCAATGATTTCAGGTCGTGATGCATCCGGGTAAGATTACTCCTGCCTCGCCGTTCTTGCCTCATGAATTTCAGCATAACTGGTTTTCCATCTCATTGACCGTTGCCGAGTCTTCTCCGTCTGTCCTTCACTTGCAAAATGAGAAACACGGGGCAGGAATATTCAGTGACACGTGATGCGCTGGACAGTGTGTTGCTGACCCACTGCGCTCCGACAAGCAAATAGAAGTCAGCGGAGGAAAAGATATAATTCATAACGGAAAAAAAAAACTTGCATGGGAACACTCCTAAACCTTGGAAAAAAGTTGAAACACGCCTTCTTTCGCCGTTTCCCTAGAGTGATGGGTTGGCGCCATGTACAAGTCTCCTCCAGTTGTTTCTGTCCCTTCCTCTTTGACTCCCATTTTTTTGCAGCTCTAACACAATTTCATCCCTCCATCTCACTTTCCGTCTTTCCCTCGATCTTGTTCCTTCAAATGCTTTTCTCCAGACTCTTTTAATCGGTTCCCAAACTTCTCTTCTTACTACGTGGCCAAACCATCTCATCTTTATCATATCTCTTCCGTAATACAATTCACTTCTGCTCTGCTTCTCACTTCGTCATTTCATGGGTGTTCTCTGAAATGCGCCACACGTTCCCAAACAAGCATCTCAGCCACTAACAACACAACAAACGCACATTATTTGAGAAAACTTTCATATCGCTTCTGAAGAAACATATTAATTCATATTTTATAGAGCAACTGTTTAATATTCTAAGTAACATTAGCTAAGTAAAAGTATCACGAAAGAGGAAGATGAAGTAATGAAGCTGAGTAGGAGTGGTGCTGAAGCTCATGATTTCAGCGGCAAGCACGGAAGTGAACGCTGAAGGAGGAGGAGGAGGAGGAGGAGGAGGAGGAGGAGGAGGAGGAGGAGGAGGAGGAGAAGGAGGAAGAGGAGAAAAGACAGACAGCGGCACGGCAATTAGCTGTGAAGAGGGTGGGAAGGTCAAGAAGGCCTCTCTCTCTCTCTCTCTCTCTCTCTCTCTCTCTCTCTCTCTCTCTCTCTCTCTCTCTCTCTCTCTCTCTCTCTCTCTCTCTCTCTCTCTAGCTCACACACACACACACACACACACACACACACACACACACACACACACACACACACACACACACACACACACAGGTCCTTAAGTACATAATCTGCCGTGCATGTCCATTTTTTCGTCTTATCGTTCCGCTCTTTCGCAGCAGTGGCGCCGCTTTCATATTAAGCACGAAGGAATGTGACGGTATTGAGGAGCCAAGCACCGAGTAACGCGAGGAACAAGGGCATGGCACCCTCGCTGGCAAGGCATGCTGTACGGGGCCCCACTTGGCCTGACAGAAATGGACTCGGAGACAAGGGAACTGTGAATAGGAAAAAAGTAAAAACGACAATTTCTGCGTACATTATTACCATGAGAGAGAGAGAGAGAGAGAGAGAGAGAGAGAGAGAGAGAGAGAGAGAGAGAGAGAGAGAGAGAGAGAGAGAGCGTTGTTTCCATAATTACTACTATGATAAATTTGCTAACTGCATGCTGTCTGCCTCGTCATGCAAAACACTATACTTACTCTGCTCTCTTCCTTATTTTGTCCATCTTAGTATTGCATGAATTACGTAACCAGTACTTTCACTCTTTCATAAACTCTTACTGCATTTCATTCCGTCTTCCAGCGATCTGAACACTGCAGAGGAGGAGCATGAAGACGAATTGGGAACTGAACTTAAAAATAATACTTAGTTCGACGAATTCATGTTAGTATGTACATATATAGAACATCAGAAAGAATGACTGGACAGCTCCTTTTCTCTATAAACTACCCACCTTTTCTAATTTTTCTATTGTCACCTGTCTTTCCTATCCATAAAATCATGCACAAAGAAATACATACTTCTAGTACTGTGTAGAGATGGTGGCCAAAGAGATACAATGGTAAAATCAGCTTTAGTATATTAAATAAAAACTGTATAAAGATGACATGATGAGCTGCCAGCGAGCCACATGTCCACCACCGAGGCATGGCGTACAAGGACTGCTGATGCTGGGATGATTGCTGAGCCGGCTCAGGCCACGGCAGGGACTGGCGTCCCCGAGACAAAAGGGTGAGTGAGGGTTGACCTCACTCCCACGTGGTGATAGGCGGGCGGCAAGAGGCTTGGCATCAGAATGGAATGCATCATCTAACAACATCTTTTCTTCAAACTACCTAGCGTGTTGGCGCTAACCGCGTGACTGCTAAGCCTATTCCACTCGTTCACCATTCTGTGAACCAGTTCCTACCAATCTCTTTCCTAACCTTAAACTTATCTAGCTTATATCAATTACCTTAAGTTCTGTCCTGATTGGTTACTATGAGAACGTCACTTACATCATCTTTGTTAATTCCTTTTACCCATTTAAATACTTCTATCATGTCCCCACGCACCCTTCTCTCCAGTGCATGCAGGTTGAGGTAGAGAACAAATTATAAACTAAAACCAAATGCGAAAGTCACATTACCTTACTATGTTGACTGGAGCAATAACGTGCAGGTTGGAAGTCTGAGAGAGAGAGAGAGAGAGAGAGAGAGAGAGAGAGAGAGAGAGAGAGAGAGAGAGAGAGAGAGAGAGAGAGAGAGAGAGAGAGAATGGGGCAAGAGGCACAAGACTACGTAATATAGATCCTTTGAAAGTGAAACTCCAATTTCTAGTACTGTAATTTCAATATAACACGCAAGACAACTACCAGGTTCATGCGCTCTTTTGTATCTAAAATGTGATTCATATATGCAGTCATATATACATTTCAGGAGAGCCAAGGTGCGTGTGGAGTTGTGAAGTTAAATTGACCTATCTTT
>NC_087152.1:10542500-10545000 GCF_035594125.1 Scylla paramamosain
TTGCTGGAGTGAAGACCAAATAAAGAATAATGTTATGTCCTTAGTCTTGGCTTACCTTCCCTGTTCATGGATGTTTTGCCATTTTTGTAGTGTTGGGTGTTTTTATTCTGGTTATCACTCATCAGATGTCCATTCTAATCCTGCTCAAAAGACTTGTGTAACCCATAGTTCAGAGTGTCGGGAAAATTTTTTTGGATATCAACCGACTTCCTATTTGCGAACAATTGTAAAACTTGTGTAAATTTACCTATAGATCAGAGGGTCGGGGAATTTTTTTGGATATCATCCCACTTTATATTTGCGAACATATCACCCTACTTTCTGTTTGCGAACAATTGTACTTACTCCAAGTTTTTGTTTCTATATGTGTATGAAACAATGAAACATAAATAACAAACTTTTTCTTAATATTTCATATAGATGATGCTTGTTGATCCTCTATTGTTCACAGTATTTTAAGTTATACCCGATCTGGAATTATTTACCATGATTCTACAGAAGAGGAATAAATCTCTCTTTGATGTTCATTTTTAGTGAGAATTTCCCGAGACTTTATCTCACAGCTCAGTCCCTTTCAGACGTTAACTTATTCTGTGCCACTCGCAGCCCTCTTAGAGCACTTAGTCTGTGTCTTCTGAGTACTTGGACATCTTCCAGAGGTATCAGATGACCTTGGTGAGTTATGGCCTTCGATCCACGTTTAGCATCTACAGTCCGTGCTGGCAGGCTTCCTCCTAAGCCTAATACCACCCGCGTGGGGGAAACGGCAGAAAATGAAGCCTTTCTCCTGTTTCACTTCTCGGTGGTCTGTCTTTCTGTGCGCCACCGAGTACCTCACGCCATGTAACCACTCCTGCCATACTAGACTTCTTCCTACGCATGGGTGGCACGTCGCTATGCTTTGTCTCTTCTAAAAAAAAATCACGAGCACTTGATTGGGAATTAATTACGTATCCTATTATCGAATGCCATAATTATAAAGAAATTATGTTTATATATATGTAATTCTTCATCAAAGCTGTATGTTCTTGTCCATCACTTACTCGTGCGTCAGTCACATCGCGGACACAGGGAGTGTGGCTGAGCGGTTTGGGAAGGTAAAACGCTCAGTAAGAAGTAAAACACGAGGAACAATGAATAAACAAAGTTAAAAACAATTGGATGCAGCGAGGCTTGCCGGGTGTTGCAGGGAAAATAGAGGGGTCCCCTATACTAAGTACCATTCATCTCTTTTTTTTTTTCCCCATTTGTTCCGTCTGTTGCCTCCCCGCTCCTTCCTCACTGTTTGGCCTTCATTAGAGAACTGTGGGTCAAAATGACGTTAAGTCAACAAGTGCCTCATTACAGTATTGATAGTTTTCCCTACGCCAGCAGGAGCCACCCTGCGCCTCGCCTCCCTTTAAGTAGACGAGTGTGAGGCGCGCTCACGCATACACCTCCCATTATAACCACGTGTACAGTTTAAGTACTCCGTAACTCTTAGTATTTAATTTAAAAAAATAGAATTTCTTGATTAATCTTCCCTTGGAGTATAATTCAGGGAAGCCTCTCGTCCCAGCTGTGTTGATAATGTGTTGGTATTGCAGAGCAGCGGCAGTGCGTGGCGTCAGTCAGGAGTGAGTGAGGGGCGTCTCCAGCGTGCAGCTCAGGAAACGATATATAAACACTTCACGTTTCTAATAAAGAATCTTCGTGAGAGTAAGAGGCTATATTTAGGGTTTTCCTTTAAAAAGAGAGGGAAAAAAAACTAGAATTTTAAAATGATCAGTGGTAGTTAGGAAAATACGAGTGCAACTGTCAAAAAAATCACTTTGCAAAACATAAGGTATGATATTTAAATTCATTCTCTCGACGTCTAACTTTACCTCTTCTTTACAATCCTCGTCTCTCGTGCAGGGAAGAAAAAGACGTTGGGTGATTGTTCCTGGCAGAAGTCAATCTGACATCTTGGTAGCATGACGAGGCAGACGCAGCCACATGGCTCGTCGGAAGATGGAATATTTATCTTTGATTGGTGCACAAAATGTCAGATTACGTAACATTGCGTCACATGTCACGACACAACACGTCATGCTTCTTCTACACCAGCACGAAGGAACGACGCGTGTAAGGCGTCTTTGCTCTCTCTCTCTCTCTCTCTCTCTCTCTCTCTCTCTCTCTCTCTCTCTCTCTCTCTCTCTCTCTCTCTCTCTCTCTCACACACACACACACACACACACACACACACACACACACACACACACACACACACACACACAAAGTTCGCAGCATTAATGTACTTACCCCGTCAAAATGCTTTACGACCGTGCATGAACTTCCTTTCCATGCTTGCACCGCCGCACAACTTCAGTCATCAAGAGTAATTTCGAGTTGTAGGATTAAGGAGACTATTATGAGAAGCCGTGCGTGATCATTTTCATTAATAGAACCGACGAATTCGCTCATACAACGGACGCGCAGTATACTTTGCGAAATTAGCAGTGTCAGGTTTGGATGGAGT
>NC_087152.1:10550000-10652500 GCF_035594125.1 Scylla paramamosain
GGGCCTTTTTCATCATTTTGGTTGCCCTTGGCCAGTGGCCCCATTGCATTTTTTTTCTGAAATAAATAGCCAATGTCTCAAAATTAGTGAGCTAGGATTATTTCCTTAAAACCTCAAATATTGGACCGATATTAGAAGAAATGACAAGAGAACAATAATGAAGAGAAACATGGGGGAGGCGCCGCTGGATGAAGACAGCTCAACAACAGTCCGAGTCTGATTTTTTTTTTCTTTTTTTCCCCTTCTACAGGAGTTGCCGATCCAAAGGCCTGGCTCAGGAGTGATCCTGTGCCACCTGTACCATCAAGATCAAGATCAAGACCCTGGTAACTGACTGTATATTGTCACCAACCCTTTTTAGCCTGTATACAGAGGAGCTAGCAGCCAGGATGAGAAGAATGAATGTTGGGGTAAGTGTGGGGAATGATAAAGTATGTGTGCTCCTTTATGCAGATGATGTAGTTGTTATGAGTGAATCGGCAGATGAGCTTCAAAGTTTGTTGGATGTAGTGGATGGCTATGGTAAAGACTTTGGAGTAAGGTTTAGCAGTGAGAAAAGCAAAGTAATGATTGTGAATAGATCAGAGGATGAAAGTAATGTGGTATGGAGACTTGGAGAGAATGAGTTGAGACAGGTGCAAGAATACAAGTACTTAGGGATGTGGATGAGTCCTAGTGGGTGTGCAAAGGCAAAGAATGAAAAGATAAGTATGCTAAACCAGTGGGTAGGTCGATTGGGAAGCGCGGCAAGGATGAGAGCAAGTAAGTATGATGTGTTGAGAGAAGTGTGGAAGAGTGTGGCTGTGCCATGTATAATGTATGGTATGGATGTGATTGCATGGAATGAAAGTGAAATTGATAAGTTAGAAGTGGGCCAGAACAAAGTAGCAAGGATGGCACTGAGTGCACCGAGGTGCACAGCAGTTGAAGCCTTGAGAGGTGACATGGGATGGAGCACCTTCAGAGAAAGACTGACAAAAGCCACACTTAGGTACAAGATTAGGCTTGAGAGAATGGATGATGCAAGAATAGCAAGGAAGGTGTACCTGTGGAATGAAAGTGGAAGCAAATGGAGGAAGAGATGCATGAGAATGACAGACAGGAATGGATTGCAAGTTGTGTGGGCGATAAGAATGGCTGGTAGGAATCAAAATGAGCGTGAATGGGTGGTAACAAGAGGAGGAAGAGTGGGAGCCGAATGGGATGTGAGAAAATGGAAGAATGAGATAGACAAAGAAGTGAAATGTGTGGGACTGAATGAATGGAAGAATGAGATGGAAAGAAAGAAGACCCTGGAATGGTACAAGGAGAAAGAGGCCCCGAGGTATGAAAGGTGGTATGATGGAAGCCTGGGCGGTGATCTTCTCTTCCGAGCGAGGGCACAGTGTATGGATGTGAATGCAAGGAGTTACAGGTGGTCTGAGTCCCGCAGCAAAGTGTGCCAGATGTGTGACATGGGAGAGGATGAGACGGTGGAACATGTGGTGCTGGAGTGTGTGCAGTATGCCAGAGACAGGAATGAGATGATGCAAGTGATACTGACTGAGTTAGGGCATGATAGGAATGAAAGAGTGGAGAAGACAGGAAAGGAATGGATGGTGTTGTTGCTGGGACTGTGTAGAGAGGCGAATGAAAGGATGATTGAGGCGGTGAAAGAGTTTCTGGAGAGAATGTGGCGTGCCAGGTGTATGAACAATTAGGATAGAGGATGCTGTTCGTTTCTCTTTTTTTTTTTCCCCCTTTCTACAGGAGTTGCCGATCCAAAGGCCTGGCTCAGGAGTGATCCTGTGCCACCTGTACCATCAAGATCAAGATCAAGATCCCTGTGTAAACAACCCAGGTGCTAGGCGTCCTAGGGAGGAGAAACAGTGTTTGCATCATATTTGTTACTAATACACAAGGTTTATTAGCACCATATCGTGACTGGAGGATACAAGAGACATAATACATCGGGATGGGGCCGGGGGCGGAATGACTGTGTAACAAGGCTAGACAGACGCACTGATATGTCCTGGTGACCGCTGCCATGGAAGACTCTGTGATTGTTGCGGAGAATAAGGTCAGCGAGCTGCTGAGCGACATCCTGGTGAGTGAAGGAAATATCTTTATAACTCTAGAGGATATTATGGAATTAATCGTAGCCTACCAGTTTCCAGATACCGGCTGTTTACGTCTCGGCAAATTATGACACTTTTTGGGGGGGTCGATCCAACTCGGACCGTCTCTAACTTGAACTATTCTGAAATACCAACTCTGGCGATTTTTATTATAAACTTGAACAATCGTTTATTCACACGCAAACTCAAGATCCAACCCTTAGGTCAGTGGTTCTCAACCGGGGGGAGGGAGGGTGGGAAGGCGAGCACAGCACAGGACGGGAGAGAAAAAAAAATAATAATAATAGTGTGGGCCAGTACAGTAATACCTGGGAATGTGGATGAGTCTGAATGGCTATGTGAAGACAAAGAATCAAAACATAAGCATGGTGAACTGTTTACTTCCTGAAGGGTTGGACATCTATGAATAGACATGGAAAAGTGCAGGGTGGTATCATTATTGTAGGAGTGGATAGGACAAGAAGTTTGGTTTAGAAGGCCATTGATGAATAATAGGAAGATAGTGGGTGAGAGGACATAGCCCTGAGGAATGCCATTGTTAATAGATTTATGAGAAGAACAGTGACCATCCACCACAGCAGCAATGGAACGGTCAGAAAGGAAACTTAAGATGAAGTCAAAAGAGAGAAGGATAGAAGCCGTAGGAGGATAGTTTGGAAATTAAAGCTTTGTGCCAGACTCTGTCAAAAGCTTTTGATATGTCTAAGGCAACAGCAAAAGTTTCACCAAAATCTCTAAAAGAGGTTGACCAAGACTCAGTAAGGAAATCCAGATCACCAGTAGAGTGGCCTTGACAGAACCCATACTGACGATCAGATAGAAGGTTGTGAAGTGATAGATGTTTAAGAATCTTCCTGTTGAGGATAGATTCAAAAACTTTAGACAGGCAGGGAATTAAAGCAATAGGATGTTAGTTTAAGGGATTAGAATGGTCACCCTTTTTAGGAACAGGCTGAATGTAGGCAAACTTCCAGCAAGAAGGAAAGGTAGATGTTGACAGACAGAGTTGAAAGAGTTTGACTAGGCAAGTGCATGGAGGCACAGTTTCAGAAAACAATAGGAGGGATCCCAGCAGGTCCATAAGCCTTTCAAGGGTTAAGGCCAGAGAGGGCATGGAAAACTTCATAGTAAAGAATTTTAATAGGTGGCATGAAGTAGTCAGAGGGTAGAGAGGGAGGAACAAGCCCTGAATTTTTAGCAAAGATTTGAGTGGAGTTCAGCTTTAGAGATAGATGTGATAGCAGTGGTGCTATCTGGTTGAAATAAAGGATGGAAAGAAAAAGAAGCAAAGTTATTGGAGATATTTTTGGCTAAATCCCAGAAGTCACAAGGGGAGTTAGATCTTGAAAGATTTTGACATTGTTAATGATGGAGTTTTTGGCTAGTTGGAGAACAGTTCCGGATAGAAATATAAAGTGCATAGGATTCTGGTGATGAAAGGCATAAGTACCTTTTGTGGGCCACCTCTCTATCATGTATAGCACGAGAACAGGCTGTGTTAAAACAAGGTTTGGAAGATTTAGGTCAAAAAAAAAGAATGAGGAATATATTCCTTCTTGCCAGACACTATCACCTCTGTTATGCACTCAGCACACAAGAGACTTGTCTCTGACATGGAAGCAGTAGTCATTCCAAGGAAAATCAGCAAAATACCTCCTCAGGTCCCCCTAACCTGCAGAGCCAAAACTCCGGAGGCACTTCTGCTTAGGGGGATCCTGAGGAGGGATTGGAGTGATAGGACAAAATACGAATGTGTGATTGTGATCAGAGAAGTCCAACGAAAAAGAGAGGGTGACAGAATGAGCTGGATTAGAGGTTAGGAATAGGTCAAGAATGTTGGGCGAATCTCCAAGATGGTCAGGAATACAAGTAGGGTGTTGCACCAATTGCTCTAGGTCTTGGAGGATAACAAAGTATGGTCAGTGAAGGTAAAGGAAAGCCAAAGCTGGTGGTGAACATTGAAGTCTCCAAGAATGGTGA
Organism: Scylla paramamosain; assembly: GCF_035594125.1. Classification (NCBI taxonomy): domain Eukaryota; kingdom Metazoa; phylum Arthropoda; class Malacostraca; order Decapoda; family Portunidae; genus Scylla; species Scylla paramamosain. Next base: position 10,554,098 of record NC_087152.1, read on the forward strand.
TCTCCACAGAAGGGAAGAAGGTCAGAATGTGCTCCACTTTGGAAGTTAAGTAGTCAAAGAATTTTTTTGTCAGATTTAGGTGAGAGGTATACAGCTCTGATAAACTTAGTTTGAGAATGACTCTGTAGTCATAGCCAGATGGTGGAAAACTCAGAAGAATCAAGAGTGTGGGCATGAGAGCAGGTTAAGTTATTGCACACATTAATGCAACATCCAGCTTTGGATTTGAAATGAGAATAGAGAAAGTAGGAGGGAACAGAAAAGAGGCTACTGTCAGTTGCCTCAGACACCCGTGTTTCAGTGAGGAAAAGAAGATGTTTATGGCTACCTTGATCAAGTCATGCTTTGTCCGACCGCCGTTTACCCGTGCTTGGTGACGAAGCAGCCAATAGCAGGCGGCCAGGACAACCCCTTTTGGGGGACGACAGGGTAGTGGGCAGGGCCAGCACTACTCACACCTACCATCTTGAACAGCACAGGTGATGCGAAACCTACCTGCTGAGGTTGCCCCCGACAGGATTCCAGTCTGAGGATGCCACCCTCAGACCAGGCGGTTGGCTATCTGCTTTACTAAACCCGCCACAGCACGAAACATCAGTTCACAGACTACAAGCTCTGCTAGGACGCCCTTGATCCGAAGGACGAACACAGAGGCTCTATGCCCGCCCCTCGGACCCAGGGGGGACTGGTACCGCATCCGCACCGTGTACCCCATTATCAAAGCCATGAACCCGCTGGTATTTGAAGGCAGGAAGAGCGCTACCTCCCCACCAGCGGGCTGTCATCCCGGAAATGCCAGAGTGACTACCATTGTCGAGGGTAAGTTGGTTGGGCCACATCATGCGGCAAATCACCCTGATGGCCCCCACCCCAACGAGATAGAGAACTCGAAGGAGCAGAAGGACTCTGGATCAGTAAAGCTGTTCTGGGCTCCGAAGCCTGGCGGAACCCCATTACTCTATGAATGTCTGAGAACGGAGGATGGAATATTGTCCAACTCCCCGCCTCACATTCACCTCGTGGGGAAGCACTTTAGCCGTAGGCCCAATCCTTCAGGCTTGTTCCTACGTTACCAGCGGGCGCCACTAGGAGGCACACTTCCCCAGTAACTAAGTCTCAAGGAGGGTTTTCACGTCACTCGGGGAGTCACGGCATGACACCATCCCGGGACCTCCAGGAGTCATAGTTACTCCCGCCGTCAAATATGGTAGAGGGACTACTTTTAAGATGTTACAGGAAAGCAAATGGGTCACAACCACCATTAAATCTTTTAGAGTACATAAACACTACATGGATGAGGTCTGAGATATGGCTTCCTACCCAGTGGTGTGTGTTTGCAAGGAATGTTAGAACAAATAATGATGTTGAAGGTCAGCACTGTAGACTTAATTTGAAAGCACGTAAAGACTAGCTTAATTTCTGTTTACTCATGACACTGTTGTATAATGAGGCAAGGCTTGTAACACTACAAGTGTATTTATTGCGATGGAAATGTATTGCAACACCAAAAACAAAATATACCAAGCATTATGGACAATATGTAAAATTTTGGCACTCATTTTCTAATGGTCATAGATCAGCTAAAAACTTAATGAATGCAGTTTTCATTGCATTGCTGTGAATGCATGAATGTTATTGCCTTAATGTTATGCACGAATTTTATTATTTTGAAGCTTTTATACTTTTGATTTTCAATTGCTACATTTCAATTCTTACTTTTTTAATCTTGTCATTTTACATCTTTTTGCTTTTAGGTTTGTCAATAATTACTTGCATACAATTTCTTAGCTGTGTGAGTTTAATTGTTTTAAAGCTTTTATACTTTTATTTTTCAACTACTGCATTTTAATTTTAATTTTCTTTTAACCTTGTTGTTTTACATCTTTATGTTAATGATGAATTGCAAACAGTTTCTTGGATGTGTGAATTTTATTGTTTTAAAGCTTTTGTTTTTACCTTTTGTTCTAGTATTTATTGATATTGAAATCTGGTCTGAGTTGGTGGCGGTCCAGTCCAATTTGGCAATGGCCTGAGTTTGAAGTGAACCCTTTTCTTCAGGTCATGATTTTCTCAATGAAAGGTCAGCAGTGAAATTGATCTAAACCTAACCTATATCATTCCAGACACTGAAGTATTAGTAATTTTTGTAAGGTTCAGTTTAATTAAGTTCGCTTCATTAATTTCATTGCTGATCCCTTGATTGTACAATCACGGTTTGAAAATTCATCATGTTTTACCTGAAAAGTAAATGATTACTATCTGGAAATTAGTAGGCTAAGTATATTTCAGTAATCCCAGTAGTTGTCTTCTTCGTTATGCAGCAAGGATAAGGAAGTATGTTTCTTGTTACCAACATGGGAGGAAGTTAATGGTGTTATGTTACTTGATTTTATTTTCACTTGCCATTTCAGTAGACTCAAATGATCTATTTCCACTGATAATACCTTCTGCCTTCACTGCTTATTTTTTATATTTCATCACACACAAACACACTCTTTAGCCAGTTCATCAGTCAGTCATTATGTTAATAAATTTTGAGCAGTGTAATGAGAAATTTCTCTCAGCAGATTTTACAGGTCTTCAGAAATAATATTTGAGCTCATTTCAAATGCAACACATGTAGGACAAGATTAAACTTAAATCCACTCTTTAATTACAGAAGGTGGATGCCCTTAAGGAAGCTCTGGTCAACTTGCTGGTAGTTCCCAAGACAGAGAAAGAGGCTGCCCGTTTGAGCACTGTGTGTGCTGACCTGCAGCGGGTCATCAATGAAGCATGCACTGAGGCTGTGAACAATGCCACTGCTGCTCAGGATGGTCAGAAAGGTCCAGAGGCAACAAAGTAAGTTTATTACTATATCAACACTTGGAGAATTCAGTGTTTTGTCAGTGTGGAAAAGTTTGTCACCAACAACAATATCAGGACTGAAAATCATGTACAGTTTAATGGTGATGTGCAAGCACTGATTAAAATATTTTTTTCAATGTGATTTGAAAGTTGCACTTTGCAAACTTTCCAAAAAAATGCCTAAAAATTGCTGGTAATTTACATGAAGGTTCACATCTCATGAGAAAAGGTTTCATCATTGAAAAGTAAAAAAGTCCTTGGTATATTTTTATTATGGAATTCTTTATTATTGTCTTAATTTTAAGTAGTAGTCTTGTGTCAGATTTGTGTATTGCTAATTTCTGAGCCTTTTAAATAGAATAGAAAAGTGACTAGTCCATAACATAGCTGGACCTGATGTGAGATCTGTAAGATTAAGGGAAAGACTAAGAATGGTCAACTCAAAAAAAGCATTACATGCTAGAGGGATGTCAGTGGAGCAAGGAAAATTGGCACACTTGTGGATGCATGAAAAGAGAAGTGGCCTTAGCTTAGAGTAAGATATGATCCACTAATTATGTCAGGTACTACAGGAAAGATAGGTTTATTATGGTGCAGTAGGATTAAACCAGTTTTGCTGCTACAGTTTTTTTGGCATATTTGTATTTGAGGTTTAAAGTAAATTAACTTTCTACAGGCCTGCAGGTAATGAACTTGCTATTCGAATACAAGAAGGTGGAGTTACCACAATTGTCTCCATCTTAGCCCGGCAGAATAATCCATACAGGGCTCAGTTTGTGGCATCAGCTCTTACTCACCTTTCAACTACCAACACAGTCTCTCCAAAGTGAGTGGTCCTTGTTTCACCTGCAGAAAAACTATTACTTGTATATATACAACATTGCAAGTTTTGTTTCATCATTTGGGATTAATGAAGAGCTGTAATTTTGTCTACTAATACTTTTTTTCCTTCCTTCATCTTCTTCCATATTGTTATATACCTTAAAAAATATAGACAGGGAATGAAACCTGAAGCTTGTCCAGCAAGTTAGAATATTAAAATTATCAATATAATGTGTTATTTATGTTGCTCAGATTGTGGTCTGGTTTCTCACATGAAACAAAGAAGTGCAAGGTAGTTCTGACATGTGGGAAAGTGCTTTATAGGAAAGTTAGATTGATAAGAAACTGAATAATCACAAGAGGTAGAAATCTAAATTCGGGAGTAGATGAGGGAAAGAATATGAAAAACCTTATGAACTGCACTGCATGAAATGATGTGCAGAGGTGGGAATTTTTTTCTGGTTTACATATCTTACATAGTTGTTCCTGTAGGGAAATAAGTGCCAGAGATAAAAATGTAGATGGATCTGAGGAATTATTATTGATGTATTATTGCCGTTATAGTTCTTGAATTGTTGGCCTTATTTTACAGGGTGATATGCATTGGTCTCCTCACCAATGAAAACCTTATTCCAGACAATGATATTTTCTGGGTAACAGCATTTGGTATCATAAAGAAGATAATTACTGGAGTGGACTACAAAGGTGTTCGTGAGATTATGAAGGTGAGTGGCAAGTGCTGGTAATTAGATTTGGGCAGTGAGAGTGGAGTTTGATGAAAGCAGGTGAGGCAAATGACTAGAGGCAGCCTGTGGTGTATACCATTTTTTATTCAGTGTTACATTTTCTTGGAATTGTCATGATACTGTAAATAAAAACTGGTATGTGATAAAGTTATTATGCTTTAGATAATCTAAAGTAGAAAGGAAGGACTGTAAGCAGTTCTTTACCTCAAGCTGTAGATGCAGTACAGCAGAGGCTTGGCATCATGAGGACAAACACACAGCTATTGTCTTCCACCAACAGCTTGAGTTAAAAAGTTGTGTACCACCTTTTCTGCCTTATCATGAATCTAGAAACACTATCCTCTTTACAAGAAACTTCTTTTATGACATACCATTATGTTTATTTACAATATCATGATAATTTCATGAAAAAAGCTGCATAGAACAAAAAAGTGGTATGAGAATTTTGAACTATCATCTGTAGTTTCAACTCACATTGTCACAATTATTTTCATCAATTTTTTTTTCTTTTAACACATTCATGATCCACCGTCTCCTGTTCAGTAATCAAGAAACCAAATAAGTATTGCACAAAATAAGGGGATACAAGGAAAAGATGCAAAAATTGTAGTATGAAGAGGTCAGCATCTACACTAAGTCACAGACAGTTGGCTAAGCCAATCAGTGATGAGGCTCCATGGGAAGCTCCAGTTTCTAGCTATGAGTAAACTAACTAGCTGTACAAAATAATGTTACAGATGTGTCTGGACCGAGCTTGGCTGCTGCCTTCTAACCTGAGACGCTCCCAGTTGCAACTAGTGGATGCTTTGTGTGACGTCATGAACCTGATATTTGACCGCAGTGCATCACTTCTGCCAGGTTACTTCATTGTCAATGAACTTCTTAAATTGTACCCAGACTATAAACGGTGGCCACACTGGGTATGTATTTTTACTTCATATTACACATTAGATGTGTGTGTGTGTGTGTGTGTGTGTGTGTGTGTGTTTAACTAGTTGTGATTTACAGGAAAAGAGCTTTACTAGTTATGTTTCATCCATCTCCATATCTGCATTTATCTAACTTGGCTTTGAATTCATGAATATAAAAAATCTTGCTTTGAGCACTTCTGAGTTGAGGTCAAGGTTTCTGTACTTCTCTGCAGAAAGCTGTTTTTCTAGATATCTCAGTTGCAAATAGTGAGTGTTTTTATGGAGGGAATTGAATACTTAAAAAATTAATGCAGAAGTTCCACACCATAATTTATCCTGAATGTTTATGAATATTCAGTTGCTTAGTGTTCTTTATGTATTTGATGCACATTGCTGCTCATGCAGTTTGAAGTTTTGTTTCTTTAGCCTGTCCAAAAATGTGAAATACAGCTTTGGGTCTGTGCTGTATTGTATTGTATTGTATTGTATTAAATTGAATTGAATTTATTAAAATCTAGAGACTCCATTTGTTTTTGTGAAATATTGCTTAATAGTGCCAGGAGATATGCAGCATTTGTATTTATTTTCAATTCCAGAAACTAGCATCACTTCTCACAGACTTTGTTGACAAGTTTCGCAGAGCTGCTCAGATGTTGTCAATAGTTGCTCGCCCAAAGCTCAGGCCAATTGTTGAACACACAGGTCAGTCATTGTCTTTATAATGTCAGTGTTAATGTCTTCCCTCAGTAGAGAAACAGCCTGATATGTGTTGACCATCAATACTTTAGCATAGTTTAATCTAGCCTATACTACAATGATGCACAAGGCACACCATTGCTCATCTGTACAACCATACAGTGACACACAAGACATGTCACCCCCATGTGTTCTACACATTGAGATCTCATTTTCTGATACAGGCAGAGTGAGGTGGCCTTTGCATGTCTCACTCAGATCACTGGCTCCATCCCCTTCACTTGTCAGCCAATCATAAAACAATAAATGATTTCAGTACCACAGTATGAGTGACAGTGGCTAGCTGCTCATACTGTGCTGCTGGGCCTACACAGTGTGCCTCATTGTGAAGGAGTTAATCAGCCATATTTGCAGTTGGCTATAGTTAAATTAGCTGTGGCCACATGATTACTTCACTGCATGTAGCTGCAGATGACATTTGAATCATAGCACAGTACCACTGTGGTGCACATTACAGTGAGAAGAATACATCAAAGCATAAAGAAACAGTGGGAAAAATTAAAACAGTTCTGTGCCGACAGTGATTCAAAGAAATAATGTGCACATGAAAAACAATGAAAGATGGAAAGAGTACAGGTCATGATCAAGTAATGATGCAGCAGTTTTGACAATTAAGGAGTGATAGTGTGGACATATCTGGCATGGTGATGATGGGACAAATTAAGGTACTTCATGAAGAAATTTGTTTAAAACATCACTGAGTATACTTATGAGTGCTTGCAGATTCCAAAAGTCCCAAGGCATTTCATTGCGTAAGGTTTGTGGAGAAAACTACCATTGAGTGAGGAAAAAGCAGCATAATATGTGAAGAAAGTCCCCAGGCTTCTTGTTTCCTGTTTCATGATATTTGTGTTTAATTTATACTTAATATAGTAAGTAATTTTATTTTGAAACATTTTTTGGCACACCAGGCACACTACTGAAGTCTTTTAGACATACCAGGAGGCATATTTGAGGTGTCAAGAGATAAATTTGGAATAAATGGGTAATTCAGGATGGCTCTAGTCTAGAATCAAGGATGCTGAAGTATTGAGGGTCAGCCTGTATTTGTAAATATAAATTAATATAAAAAGATGAATCCTAACTCTGATAAAAGAGAACATTTAAAACCTGAAAGAGACTATTTATCCTGTATAAAGCAACCTTTTGTAAAGCTGGTTGAGAATAAGAGGAAACTATTAATAATAAATATTCATGATTTTATTTGTAAAAAGATAAATTATATACATTTTCTGAAGATTAATTACAACCAATGCATTTTAGTATATTATCTGTCTCTAGTGAGGTTTCAAACCAATGACACAATATATTTTTGTTATTATATTGCAGGTCATAATAGTCCTTCTATCAATTCCTGGAAATTAGACTCCTTGACTCTCAAGTTCCAACTGAAAGGAGCTCTTCCCTATAGCCCAGAGCTCATGGAGCCCCAGCCAGGCCTCCTACGCTACATTCTGCAGCAGCCCTACTCCAGGGAGATGGTCTGCACTGTAATAGACATTCAGAAAAAGGTGACTTAAAAAGATATGTATTAGGAGGCCTTCATGGCTCAATATCAAAACTTTGCCTCAGGGTTCTTTCTTCTTTTTTCTTTCAATATTCAGAACTTGTCAGCAGCTCAAAACCTCCATCCCTATTGCATTACATCAATTTGCTCTTCATCATATTCAGAAGAGAGATTTCCAACTTTTTTTCCTAGTCCCTTCATCTTTGTCACTAAAATACTAATATATGTTCCAGTTGATTAATGTTCTCAAATAATATGGCAATTTTGTCATTGGCATTACTAATCACAAAGTACAATATAAACAATTCATGATCCATCATTATTTCATTCTAGCAAAAGCAGCGATGCATTGTCTTGGAGGAGCAGTTAGTGGAGCTGATGGTGTCTGCCCTGGAAGACTGTAGCCGCACTGAGTCCTCCAGCACCAGCAATGTGAACAGCACCAATGACGGCTCCCTGCCTGCCCCTGTTGACCACAATCCCTGCTCCTGTGCACACCTTTCTTCACTCCTCATTTACTTTGTTCTTTTCCAGTTGATCTCATTTCCATCTCTGGTTCTCAGACTGCATGCAAAGGTAATTAAATATTTGTTTATAGAAATTCACATGTATAATGTTTTCCTTTAAAAGAGCTATACTATACATAAAAAAATTTTGACTTATATTTTCATGATTATTTTTCCCAGTTAAAAGGTAAAACAAGTCATCAAGGTCGGGATCACTTGATGTGGGTGCTACTTCAGTTCCTCTCGGGCAGTATACAGAAAAACCAGTTCTCAGATTTTCTTCCTGTTCTGAGATTGATTGGTGAGTAGTCATTCTAATATAATACTGTTTTTTGAGTTTAACTTGCCAACATGACATTACTGAATTGTATTTTGGTACATTGTAATGTTGCTAAGAAAGTTACATATTGCATACTTTATTTTTCCCTTTCAAAAATTTTCAGAGGTTTTGTATCCTGAGCAAGAGTCTCTACCTGTCCCAGACTATACAGATCCTCAGTGTGCAATGCAGATGTCTGCCATGTGTATCCTGATGCATATACTCAAGAAGGCTCAGGCTGACAGCATTAAAACACCCCGCTCCCTTCCAACAGTTTTTAAGAATCATCATGAGTATGTTTCTCATAGTTTGTAGAAAAGAGAAGTCACCCACACTTACATTAATCCCACTCCACCCTAACTACTCCACATAAACAATCACACATTTACCCTATAGCAATAGAGAGGTAGAGACAATTTAATTTTCCCAGAACCTTGCCTCACCTCTACTATACTCCTCAGAGTCCTGATCTATTATAGTATATTGGTGTATAGATAGTGGAAATGTTAGATAACAATATTGTATAAATCCTGTGATTGCTATATGTGGCGTTATAATCTCTTTGTATTGTGAATAACTGTACTCTTTAATTTTCATTACTTTATGGTACCTTTGCAAAATTTTCATTTTGGGAGCTGTGTGATACCTCTTTTGTTGTGAGACCTACACTTCAGTTGTTGTTTAGGATTCTTTAATGAGTTGGATTATTTTCGCCACATTCATTCACTTTTCTCCAGATTTTGTCTCCCATAGTGGAGGGAGTGGCATGGTTGCACACTGCAACTGGATTGGGAGAGTACTGCCTCTCTGAGGGAGCTAGTGTGAGGTAGTGAGAACCCCTTTCTCTATGTCTTTATTCCCACAAGACAAGTTGTGGTATATTATCTTTGCTACTCTAAGGGGGATCCTGATCTGGTATATAAACTGTAATAATGCTGGTTAGGTATTTTCCTTCAAACCAAACTTACAACTAGTAATAATAATTTAATCAATACTCAGTAAATTCCTTATTTGTTCTTTGGTTACAGATTTTTGCAGAATTTGGCACACAATCCTCAATTGCCACTAATCACAGCTGGTGCACCCCCTGATTACAGGATTGCTCTTCTATTGAATGCATATTCTACTAATCAGGTACATTTTTTGTGGTGCATTGCATTGAAAGTTTATGTGCTTGATCCCTTAATGAATAGATATGTAAAAAAATCTATATCCTTGATGACTTAATATTTTTTTTCTTTACTGCAGGAATACTTTCAACAGCCAATATTACGTGCTTGATCCCTTAATGAATAGAAGATATGTAAAAAAATCTCATTTGAATGTAAAGAACATATCCTTGATGACTTAATTTTCTTTTTCTTTACTGCAGGAATACTTTCAACGGCCAATATTAACTCTTTCGGAAAGTATTCAAGGGAGCCAGAAATCAACAGTACCAATGCCAGGCATCAATTGTGTTGCCCATGGGAGCACTTCACCACTCTCCATCACTCTGCTGGATTCCCTCACTGTCCATGTCAAAATGAGTCTTGTTCACAATATATCACAGGTAGACTTACCTATGAAGCATGCCAGATTGTGTTTTAGAATGATACAGTATACACATTATTGAAATGTTTATACATTGTGTAAATCATAGTATGGAAACTGATAAAACTATGAAACATATTTGAAAAAAATGCAAGTGATTCTAAATTTGTTGTTACTTTCATGTGGAGATTGAACTATAAGAAAATTTTTTGTTTGCTTATATAATCCTTTTCTCCTTTCAGCACATACAAAAACAGGCACAGCATAAGTCAGGAATAGCTCTGGCTCCAGCACTTATTGAAACTTATGCAAGACTCTTGGTCTACACTGAAATAGAGAGCATTGGCATTAAGAACTTCATTAGTAAGTGTGAATTTCAATTTTTTTATATGTATAAAAAAAAAAGATAATCTTATCCTGCTTTTTTATGGGGATACCACACATTAGTAAAGACAACATCAAGAGATTCATATATGAGCAATTTATGGATTTTTTATACATATAAACTTTCTTCCTCAGATAGCCTACTGCCAGTGGTGTACAAGAGCCATGTGTGGAGCATCCTTCATGCCCTGCTGGAAATGTTCATTCATCGCATCCATCATTCTCCTCCACAGTATAGAATTCAGCTGCTATCAACCATCCATCATATGACAGCTGTGCCCCTCAACACTATGACTCAGATGACACAGCTGCATCTCTGGTACTTGTATCTTTCTTGCATTGAGACACTTTACTGGAAATTGTGGTCTAAATTACAGCATTTATTGTATTTTATTAAGAAGTTCTCTCAAAATTATTTCCTTTGCTTAGAATTTTCTGTACTTATGAATGTGTAAATTTTGTCCTCATTGCAGCATGGAAAGCGTTGCACTGCGTCTAATCACAGGTTTGGGGAATTCTGAAGTTATGCCAAGTCTCACCAGGTACACTTTTTGTTCTGATACCAAACCCACACTTATCAGCACTGACTCTGAGGAACTGAACAGGGTGCTGGTTTTGACCATGGCTCGGGCAATACATGTCACAGGTGGGAGCCTCAGCACCTATTGCAATGTTTTATTACAGTAAGATGGAGGATAAGATTTCATGAACAAATCAGGAATGATGATAAATATAAACAAATTATTAACAAAACACCTTAGAATAGATTACATAGAAAATAAAGGTAGCATCTGAGAATATTATATGAAGGTTATATCTTTCACCTTGAAAGAAGTACTTTTAAAGCAATTTCAAATTCCTTCTCAGTTTTTATATGACATCCTTTAAACATTTCTTAAGGTATTACTATATCTCTATGTTACCATGTTTCACATAAAATTTAAAATTCTTAAAAAAATATGAAGGCATTGTTGAACAATAAGAGTGGACAGATGTGAAAACCTCTTAAGTAATTAGATGTGTTAGATGGCTGGTCTAATTGCAAAGGATAAATGACTTATTATGAACCACTTTGAATATGAATATTTTTCTGATGAATAGTTTTCTGTTTGGAAATGCAATTTTAGCTTATGGTTTCAACAGTTTGCATGACTGACTACTGTATTGCATTCTCTTGCTTTATTTAATGAATACTCACAAAAACCCTTATTGTAGGATGTGACAGCTCTGGAGACTCAGCTCGGTGGTGTGTGGACTTCCTCAAGAGTGTGATGGCACAAACATCCCACACATGGGCAAATCACACTCTGCAGTGCCTCCCACCTGTCATAGCTGAGTTTTACCACCAATGTGCTGCTCCTAGAGAAAATATGCACACCCTCAAGGTTAGCAAATAAGAAAATACTTTCTTTATTCTGTTTCAGATACTCATTTTTCCACACAAATATATTCCAGAGGTGTGGCTATTAGGAAGGAGAGAGAGCATCTTTTCCTCCTTAAAAGATAATTGAACTCTATAAAACTTTCTTATAGCAATATCAATAACACATTTAGTGGATCTAACCATAATTGTTAAGGAAAGTTGATGGCAATGTAAAGCTTCCATAATCATGAAGAATAAGGGATATGGTAAGGGAGAGTCATGATGCATAAAGGAGCATTGAGTGAATTAAGGACAGGTGGTGTCTATAGTTGATGCAATGTAGAAGGTGGGTGGCATCTATAATTGACTTACATTTCGCAAGCTTAATTTAAATTTTTCACTTGAATTTTTGGGCCTGTGAACATCCTTTCCCTATAATGATGTGAACATCCTTCCCTCACAAAAATGTCTCACTCTGAACCTCAGTGTCCTGCGAACCATAGTGATAGCTACAGGGGGAAATAAGCATTCCTTGGACGAGGATAAGCAGTCAGTGACCTTCACTCCACATAAGGGCAGATTTGCTTCAAAACCTCTTAGTGAAAGTGCTATTGGGAGAGAGAAGCTACCCTCTCAAGCCTCAGAAGTGGTTTTACCAGAGAAAAAATAAAGCACTAGTAGACTGTTTCGCTCATGTACATCCTCTCAGCTGTGACAATTACAATATTTTTGCATGTTGTAAGTGGCAAACACCATTACTATTTCCTTTGGTTTCTACAAAATTATGGATTAGAAGTTCATTTGGTAAAAGAGGCTTGGAGCCCCTCAGTTGGGGCCCCAGCCTGGCTGCTGCACGGCATGCAACCATCTGAATACAGGCTGATAAAGTGCTTAAAGTTACTACATTTCATCATTTTACCACAGACACACATCACCTAGAGATTCATCACTTCACCATAGAGACACCACATCACTTAGAGAGTTCAGGTTTGTAGAAGATAGAAGACAAAGGATTGATAAGTGTGATGCTATTACGTTTTGAGCAATTGATTAAGGCGGAGCTGAAAAATTGGTGATGAAAAATGACCTATTTTTGCTGAATTCGCAAAACTAGCCCAGTTGGGAGAGGTGTCTGCAAGGAACGTCCATGTCCTTTAGGGGCTAATAATCTTTTGAGGGTCCATATGAGTAGTGCACTAACAGAAGAGGGCAAGAAACACTAAGGTTGTTTCCACTTGTTGTTGGCAGTAAGACATCTTTTTGGTCCCTGATGTGGACAGGCCCAGGCACACTTGTACTCTTGCAAGGGTGGTTAATGAAGGATCTTCCATGTGGCTGAGTTTCTGAGACTGTTCTGTTCTTGATTGTATATATATATATATATATATATATATATATATATATATATATATATATATATATATATATATATATATATATATATATATATATATATATATATATATATACAGCTTATAAGATGCACTTCAGTTTGGGCAGGTATTGAAAAAAAAAAAGATAAACAAGTGGGTTTATGCTCTGAATATGAAGTGAAGGATTTCACCTGACATTTGAAGCCCTCTCATATGTTGTCAGATCCTTATTAGATCCCAATATTTTACATTTAAAAACTTTAATATTTGCTAGGACCTATGAACACTGGTCCTTAGACCAATCCTGCTGTGAGATATAAACAGATATGGCATAGGCAGTGACATTGCCAGAGCCCAGAGTGGTATTAAGTTTGTATATCATATTTTTATCATCATTCTACATGTAACTCTAGTTGTAATATTTTGGTACATTTTCAAAGCATAAGGATGTGTGAAAATAGATTTACCTTATTCTCTACAATGTTTTTTTATTTGAAATATTCAAATTCAGTACTTTCATAAAACAAAAAGTGTGAAAATAAATTTGTTCTATTCATCATGAAATTATGATTGTGGTATTTTTTATTCAAATTCAAATCCATGAAAATAAATTTGTTCTAGTCATGTCTTATCTCAAGGAATAATAGCATCCTACTAAGGAACGCAGTGAATCTTGCACGTGTCACCAGGTTTGGTGTGTAACCAACCACAAGTTTGTCTTGGTACATGCAGTGCAAGCATTGTCACTTAATTCCTTCCTGACTGGTGTTATTTTGTTAATGACTGGTAAGTAAGAACTGTTATACATTGTTACCCTACAAAAAAGAGCTGTTTTTGTTATCTTACAAAAAAGAGCTGTTTTTATTACATTATGAAAAAGAGTTGTTTTTGTGGTGTAGAAGCGATAGCGATCATCACTATGTTTACCTGTGCAAAGATGTTTTATTTAAGTGCCACTGTTGCCAAAGTCTTACCACAAGCCACTGCCCCAGAGCTGAACCTTGGCCTTATAAGATGCAGGCTCATTTTCTGAGACTTTTTTCAGAAAAAAAAAGTGTGTCTGTGTGTGTGTGTGTGTGTGTGTGTGTGTATATATATATATATATATTGTAATCAGCCATATTATATAGTTACTTTTAAAAACAAATTTAAAATACATAGAACTAATAGCTTTTCTCTGTGCCCCCTTTGTATTATGGGAAACTAGAGCACTACACTTAACTGATGGATTCATAAAATTTATATATTATTTTCGCAGAAAGCTGTGGAGGAAGAGTACAGGAAGTGGAAGTCTATGAGTAATGAAAATGACATCATAGCTCACTTCTCCCTGCAGCACAGCACTTCACTGTTCCTGTGCTTGATCTTCAAGATGGTGCTGGACACAGACAGAGTCCCCAACATTGCCTACAAGTATGGTCTCAAATAAAAGTACTGAAATGTATCTGACATTGCTAATTGATATATATATATATATATATATATATATATATATATATATATATATATATATATATATATATATATATATATATATATATATATATATATATATATATATATATATATATATATATATATATATATATATATATATATATATATATATATATAATATTTTTTTTTTTTTTTTTTTTTTTTTTTTTTTTATGTAGGAAGGGCACCAGCCAAGGGCAACAAAACTGTAATAAAAAAAAAGGCACGCTGAGATGCCAATTCCTGAACAGAGTCAAAAGTGGTAGTCAAAAATTGCAGGATAAGTGTCTTGAAAGAAAGAAAGTCATAGGAAGGTGGAAATACAGAAGCAGGCATGGATTTCCACAGTTAACCAGAGAAAGTGATGAATGATTGAGAATACAGGTTAATTCTTGCATTAAAGAGGTGGACAGAATAGGGGGGAGAGAAAGAAGAAAATCTTGTGCAGCAATGCCACATGAGGAGGGGAGGCATGCACTTAGCAAGATCAGGAGAGCAGTTGGCATGAAAATAGTGGTAGGAGATAGGAAGAGGTGCAACATTGCAGTGATGAGAAAGGGATGAGAAAGAAGTTGATAAGATGAAAAGCTTTTGATTCCACCCTATCTAAAAGGGTAGTATGAGTGGAACGCCCCCATCATACATGTGAAGCATGTTCTATACATGGATGGATATGGCCCCTGTACAGAGTTAGCATTGGGAGGTAGGGTGGGACTGGTGGAGATGACTCAGAACACCTAACTTCATAGAAGCTGTTTTAGCTAGAGATGAGATATGAAGTTTCCAGTTTAAATTATAAGTAAAGGACAGACTGAGGTTGTTCAGAGTAGAAGAGAGTAACTGTTGAGTGTCATTGAAGAAGAGGGGATAGTTGTCTGGAAGGTTGTGTCAAGTTGATAGATGGAGGAACTGAGCTTTTGAGGCATTGAACAATACTGAGTTTGCTCTGCCCCCATCAGAAATTTTTGAGAGATCAGAAGTCTTGCATTCTGTGGCTTCCCTGCATGAAATGTTTACTTCCTGAAGGGATGGATGTCTTTGAAAAGATGTGGAAAAGTGCTGGATGATATCATCAGCTAAGGAGTGGATAGGACAAGAAGTTTGGTTTAGAAGATCATTGATGAATAATAGGATGATAGTGGGTGACAGGACAGAACCCTGAGGAACACCATTGTAAGTAAGTAGATTGAGAACAGTGACCATCTACCACAGCAGCAATATAACAGTCAGAAAGGAAAATTGAAATGAAGTTAAAGAAAGAAGGATTGAAGTTGTAGGAGGGTAGTATGGAAATCAAACTTTGTGCCAGACACTATCAAAAGCTTTTGATATGTCTAAGGTAACAGCAAAAGTTTCACCTAAGTCTCTAAAAGAGGATGACCAAGACTCTGTAAGGAAAGTCAGAAGATAACCAGTAGAGCGGCCTTGACAGAACCCATACTGGCTATCAGATAGAAGGTTGTGAAATGATAGATGTTTAAGATTCTTTCTGTTCAGGATAGATTTAAAAACTTTAGATAAGCAGGATATTAAAGCAATAGGATGGTAGTTTGAAGGATTAGAACAGTCACCCTTTTTAGGAACAGGCTGAATGTAGGCAAACTTCCAGCAAGAAGGAAAGGTAGATGTTGATAGAGTTGAAAGAGTTTGACCAGGCAAGGTGCAAGCATTGAGGCACAGTTTCAGAGAACATGAAGTAGTTAGAGGGTGGAGGAGAGGCAGGAACAAGCCCTGAATCATCCAAGGTATATATATATATATATATATATATATATATATATATATATATATATATATATATATATATATATATATATATATATATATATATATATATATATATATATATATATATATATAAAGACTAATCATCTCCTATTTAATGCAAGAAATATGGTACACATGAATGTCTGGGAGAGGAAAGTTAAGGCTTTTGCTTTCTTCCTTTTCTATTTTCTCCAATGTAAAGCATATAACCTTAGTAATGTCTCCTGTGAAAACAAACTATTTTGGACATTAACATTTTATTGCATGCAGTTTATTACAAAGCATCTTTTAAAAGTAACAAGAGTTATCCAAAATATTTAGTCCATTAAACTAATATTAGATAAACTTTAGAATACAATGTAGTTACTCCTTGATGATGCTCTCTTAAATTAATTCCCAAAGTGATTTTTTTATTTTATTTTGTTTTAAGACTCAAGCTAAATGCTAGATGGCTGTGCTTAGCTCACAAGGAAATAATTCTTTGGTGATGAATGAATGTTCATTGTATATCTTTTCTCTCTTTCAACATAAGTTTACTCCACAGGGTGCTGGAACGAGTTGGGCCACGCCAGCTTGCAGCTCACGTTCGAACACTCTGTGACTTCTTGGTGTTGGAATTTTCTAACAGTGCTGGAGGTCAGCATGTCACCAAGTATGTGGACACCATGAATGCCATTATCTGGATGTACAACATTGTGCCTATTGATCGCCTCATGCTCTGCCTGGTGAGTTTGTGAGTTTTTGTAGATGACATACAATTAAATAGTTGTTTCTCTATTATTTGTATTTTACATGGGTAGGATATGGTCTACCTGTGCTTTGCTCCAGTTGTGAAAGTTAAGAGTGTATCCTCGTGCAGTCCCTCTACATGTGAAAGTGCAAAACAGGAGTGTATGGTTTTATCAAAATCAAGAGTTTTATAGTCTATCATCCCCATTAGTTGTTACATATATCAAACAAAGTTCTTAATTTTTTATTATTATATATATATATATATTTGTATTTTTTTTTTTTTACTTTTTAGACTTAAATAGCTGTGACAAGGATCAATAATATAATATGTCAATGTCTAAGTGAAGATAAAAACAGTGAAATGAAAAGCAGTGGCCAACCCTGTCTGTTCTTTTGAAAGATGATAAAATCTTATCTTTATCTTTCCAGGCATTAAGGACTCAGGAGGGGAGTGAGGCACATGTTTGCTTCTTCATCATCCAGCTGCTGCTTCTGAAGCCAGCTGAGCTTCGCAACCGTGTTCAGGAGTTTGTCAAGGAAAACACACCTGACCACTGGCGACAGAACAACTGGTACTTACTATTAATATTGATGGTGGTGGTGGTGGTGGTGGCGGTTATGATTATTATTTATTTAGTTATTTTGATTTACCTACTTATTATTTTTCTAACAAGTTTGTGCCAAGAATAAGCCTGTTACATTACTTGTTAAGGTGATTCCATGTCTTCCTGACTCATTTTGGTAGGATGGAGCTGTAAACAGTCTTAGTATGATCCAGAATGGAAAGATATCTTTTTTGTTATCTCATCTTCACCCATCCTCACAAGGTGTCCAAACTATATCACAGTGCTGCACCATTCTGTCCCTTTCTAATCACACCAGATGCTCCATAAATATTTAAAAACTACTTGGACTGTTTATTTCATTCATATCTCAAGCATCTCCTAAATAATTTGAATTCTAGATCTCAGACTTATTTCTTATTAATTTCTCACATACTTATATCACTGTTGTTCCTTCCCTGCAGGTATGAGAAGCATATGGCTTTCCATCGAAAATTTCCAGAGAAGTTTTCCCCTGAGAGCATCCTGGCAGAGCAGGGCACACTAACTGCTCAATACCAGACCTTGCCAATATACTTCTCAAATGTTTGCCTCAGATTCTTGCCAGTGAGTGATGTGTATGGTTTTGATTAAGGGTGCATTAGACCTGTAGAGTTAATTTCACAACCATGTGGTTGCTTGAAAGAGGCAAGGCTAGTTTTAGTATTTCATGCATATTACCTGAGTCTTTGTCACGGTATAAAGATAATTCTTTCATAACCTAATTTCTTGAACAGGATTGTCTAGAAGCAGTTATTTATCTTGGAAGTAAATGTCACAGATTTTTATAAAATCTTAAAACTTAAGGTTAGTCATTTTGGAGCTGGATGGCAAGATATGATCAACTATGAAGAGGACATTTGTCTGAAGATAAAACTTATGTAAAATGATTTTCAAATGTAGTATCTTTTCTTTATTGCCTCTTCCTTTTTATAATTTTTATAATGCACAAAATATAGAGATATACCCTAAGTCTACATTATTCAGTAATCCATAAGTACTTTGCAAGATTTCACTGAAGCCCAACTGTAGTATTTTTTCTAGTTTGAAAAATTTATGTATATATTCTCTCCTCAATAGGTCTTGGACATCATCATTCATAGGTTTCTGGAGCTCCATCAAGTACATAAAAACTTGGAAACAATTTTGGAGAGGCTGGGAATGTTGTACAAGTTTCACGGTAAGTAACAAGCAAAATTCCAATCACTGGCTGTTTCATTAATTAGATATGGAATCTAAATATTGTGTAAATGGTCTTATTGTGGAGAATACTGAATAAGAGCTTGATAATAGTAAACTCTGAAGTATTGTTATAAAAGACTGATTGTATGGAATAAAACTCAGATTTGAGGATTTTCAACTGCCATACAAAATCAAGTACAATGAAAAAAAAGTTACTAATGATGTAGTATCATATGATGACATTTATTGTCTTAAATTAAGTTTTCAGTATGTATCTAGATATTTGTGTGTGAAATATTGGAATTGATTTTATGTACTCTGAAGAGCTAGAGAGAAATCTTATGGAATGATGTCACTGTTTGATGTAAATGTCAGTTCAGTGTGAATGGAGGATCTAAATGCTCAAGTTTATAATGATATAGTTGAGCTTAATGCAACAGTTGAAGGTGTAGTTTTTATGTACGATGCCCTTGGAAGGGACGAATAAGGGAAAGGTGTTGTGCAAATACTTGGTTTAAGAATATTTCACAAAATGGAGAATCCACAGATCTGAGATTCAAGTAATGAAGTGCATGAGGAGAATAGACAGAATGTAGTTTTGGATGGTAAGTAGCTTGAGGTATTAGTCAATTCCAAATATATGTATAGGGTACATAGGGTTGTATCTTGCTGTGAATGTAAAAAGATGTAGAGGTAAAGTTTAGAGTGGTGAAGTAAGAAAGGTGTCAGATGTCATGATTAAACTTTAGTTTTTTGTTACATGGATTGAGTGCAAGGAGAAGATTGTATGTGGATATAGTTGTACTTACCAACAGCATCTTGAGACTGAAGCATGGACTCGAAGCTTCTAATTCACACTTTCACAGTTGTTTATTCATTAAAATTATGCACATCCATTTTTCTTGCATGAAATAGTTTCCTCACACTGTCCATTCATTCCATTCATGTGCTACCCCTTAACCTTACAGGTACCCTGCTCCTGAAGTTTTGTTTTTTTTTCCCTGAATGTTCCTCCTGGTTTCAGATCGCCCCATCACATACTTGTATAACACACTTCACTACTATGAGAACAAACTTCGAGAGCGTCCTAACTTGAAGCGCCGTCTTGTGGTGGCTGTCATCATGTCCCAGCAAGAGATCCGACCCCAGGGATGGGCACTCACAGAAGCCTACCGACAGTATCTTGCCCGCCCACCTGATGACATCACCTGGAATCCAGAACTCTCCTACTACACGGCTCTTGTCAGACGTTTAGTCAACAGTATCCTTTTTATTATCAGTCTGATATTTTTTTCCCCCAGATTTTGTGTATTTTTTATTTTGTCAGTTCAAGTTACGGACCTTGTAAAAACTGATTTAAGTTTTTATATGTAAAGTTTTCATAAAGGAAGTTTAAGAGAGAATTGATTTTTCTTGTTATCATTTAGAAGAGGTTATAAACATCTAATGGAGTTAATCAAGTAAGGTCTGAGGTGTTTGCATTGGAGTAGTTTGACAGTAGAAATTAAACATTTAAGGAGGTTGTGTATCTTGTGGAGTTATGGTGTAAAATGTTGAACCTTGAAAGCACTTTGTTGACATGCTTGGATAAAAAACTTTTCATCTTTCACTTCTTAGTTTCTAGCTTTAGTGGGTATATTTAGTAATGGCTGGCACAGAGTTGGAAAGATTACTTATTGCTTTGAAAATTATCAGTAACAACAATTTATTGGAATTGTTTTTTTTCCTTAAGCCTAATAACAGCTATGCAGGGTAAGCCAATATTCCCATCTATAGAGTGGCGCTTCAATGAGTTTGCCAACAGCGGTGCCCATGCCTTGCATGTGAGCTGTGTAGAGTTGATGGCTCTGCCCAGCAACCCCACCATTGTGGCCAACATGCTGCTTAATGTGCTGTTTAAAGGGTAAGTTTCTTGATCATTCATGGTAAGGGATGTCTTGCATATGGAATTCCCTCTCATTTTGTTCATAGAATTGGATATTGTTGCTTTCTTTTTTTGTTCATTTTAATATTTAATGTGAATGACATAGTAATTTTGTAGGGTCTCTCTCTCTCTCTCTCTCTCTCTCTCTCTCTCTCTCTCTCTCTCTCTCTCTCTCTCTCTCTCTCTCTCTCTCTCTCTCTCTCTCCAATTATCACAAGATACACAGGGTGTTTATTTATAAGTGATTTTTTCCTCACATATAGGATAAAGAATTACTGGTATAATATATATGTAGATGAGTGGAACGGACTCAGTAATCATGTAGTTAGTGCTAGGACACTAGAGAGCTTTAAGAGAAGATTAGACAAGTTTATGGATGGGGATAGCAGATGGAAATAGGTAGGTGTGTTTCATACAATGTCATTTACATTAAATATTAAAATGAACAAAAAAAGAAAGCATACCAGTATTTCTTTATCCTATATGTGAGGAAAAAATCACTTATAAATAAACACCCTGTGTAAGAAAACTTATCCTCTTTCATGTTCTGTAATTTGAGAGTTTTTCCCATCTCCTTTAAGTTTGTGTAGAAGACTAATATTATCAATGCTGGTCAAGCTTATGGTCAGCTACCTTCTGTTCTCCAATCAACATATAGTCTATCAAGGGAATCTTAATTCACTAAAGTATACTCTTTCATGTTTCAGGTACTGTGATATTCCTCAGGGAGAGCTAGAGGAGTGGATCAATGCCATCGGCCTCATCCTCACTTGGCTTCCAGAGCCATACTGGATTGTTGTTCATGACCGCATTATTGAACTACTGCAGGTGGGTATAGTGCTCCAACATGTGTACATGATGGAGATTGACTAGAGTAATTGTAAAGTGTCATGTTCTTCAGTATAATACATACATACATATATAAACAGGAATGACCTATGAACATTGGTAGTCTGAAAGATCTGAGATATAAGGCAACACAATGATAAGAACTGGGTAGACATTGGCTTTTAAAATATTGCTGAATCACTGTTTACTCATCTGTGTATGAAGTATAAATGAGTAATTGTTTTAGCATTTATGATGGAACAGTTTGACCCATACTGTTGCGGTATAATATTATCTGAAATTTGTACTAATGATGTTTTGATGTGGATGGCATGACATTTTTCATAACAAAAATTTAAATCTAGCACACAAGCAGTTGCAGTGTAACTTGCAGCCAACATCATTATTAGTTCATACAGTAGCTTTGAGTGAGTAGATTTTATGGAGTTGTTAAGATGATTAATGAAACAGTAGACTAGTAAAGAGAATAACGTGGCCAGATGTGCACTGTGAAAGATTAAGAGGAAGGCCACACTTGGAATGGGTTAAACTCTGTGAAGAAAGCATTGAGTGAGAGAAGAACGACTGCATAGCAAGTAAGAATGATTGTGCATATCCGGCAGGGCCCATTGGCATATGGACCCATTTAGGGTGCAGGACACTCTATAGGAAGTACCTTGCTTCTGCTATGGTCTCAGGTTTAGAGTAAGTGAGGAAACATTCTTGTTATGAAGGGACAGGGATAAACCAGTGTATGCGCTCTGGCCTTGCCATGAATGTATTTGGCCAGCTTTGCTATGCCGAAGCTCCTTTGGTGTAGTACAGTGGTCCATGAGACTATCCCTTTCTACAAAGAGTTGACATGGCTAAGTGTAAAACTTGTGTGTGTGTGTGTGTGGGGTGCTTTGGATCACTCCATTTGGGATTGCTGGTCTGGTATGTAGATTTTTTTTTATTGATTGTTTTCTTTCTTATAGCTAATATAGGACAGTTTGGTTAACAGCAATATTTTCCTTCCAGACATCCAATCTCACCACTTCTGGGAATGGCAACCTGAACCCCTTCACCATGCTGAACCTGCATCAGCTACAGTCTTCTTTCAGTGACACAAGTGCTGCTCTCACATTGGCTCTTGTCCACTCCTTCTGGCATCATGCCTCCTTTGGTCAAGTTGGCCGCATTCCCCAGTAAGTCATTTGACCTCATCTGAACAGTTGTGGCCATGAGCTGATAATTTTTGTTAGGTCATGAGTGTGCCATAGGTGCCTGCTTTATAAGTTATTTCTGCAGTGTGCATGTATACTTTAAATATGTAGTTAGTGAATTGTGACTGAAGAGACAGACATCATGTTGAGTAGCTATTGCCTTCACATCATCATGGAAATTAGGGGAGTGACTTTGCAGTAATGATACTGAATGAAGGTGATTCCACCTTAGTTTGTCATTGCCAGTTCAGGCTGTACCTATGACATCTAGGCATCAGCCCTGCTCATGGCATTGTTTCTGTAACAGATAATCCTAAGAGGCCAAGTAAGATACAGACTTAACTTACAGCTGGAATAAGTTGATTGATCCTGCCAAAAGGTCTTCAGAATGGGAAAGGCAACTGCAAGGGGGCCCTTACTCATAGGAGCCTGCAAATGAGTGAAGCAATTCATCCCATTATGTAGTAATGATGATAATAATATGTAATGAATGTGACAAATGGTCTGACAAATGAGGATTTGAAAAGAAATCCAAAAAGTGAGCTTATCATTGAAGTGAAAAGAATGGAAATATGGGAATTGGAGATGTAGAAGATATTTTAAGGTAGAGTGCATGTCAGTAAACCAAGGAATGGAGAAGTACTGATGAGGAGATATCATGAAAAAGATTTCATTTTGCAATGTTCACATGATGAAAATTTTCTGAGATAAAGATAACTGAAGTTCATTTTCATATAGCAAAAGCTGACCTTGCCTATTGTATTAATTTCAGATTAATGAGAGAAAGGATCAGACCAATTCTAACTACAGAGGAGCAGTTGGTAGTGGTGTGTCACCTAATAGGGCCTTTCCTGCAGCGCTTCAACAGTGAGCTGGCACGCAAGGTGTTTGATGTCACTATTGAACTTTATGAAGCCGTGGCAAAGGTTAGTGATCTCATAATTAGCAGCATGTTTATCCTTTATTATTCAGTATATAGTGGTGAGTGCAATCTGAATCAGAAGATGCTTTGCTGCACCAGTGGCTGATTTAGAGAAATGATTGAAGCAACTGAAAGAGTTAAGTGTGTAAAAGGAATAAATTAATTGTAACTACATCGTAATGAAGTGCTTAACCCATACAGTGTTGTACTTTGTCAGAGATAGGTTCTTGTCAGGTTGCATTTTTTTCAATATACGAGTATATATATATATATATATATATATATATATATATATAATTTTTTTTTTAATGAGAAAAAAATAAATGAGAAAAATAAATCATTCCATATATATATATATATATATATATATATATATATATATATATATATATATATATATATATATATATATATTCTCATGCCATGAATGGAAGTGTGGCTACCATACGATTTTTATTCTTGAGTTTTTTTTCCCATTCTCAGAGACATTATCAGACTAGGGATGCTGAATTTTATTTTTATATTTTTTTAAAGCTTTAATTCACACCTTTACATACACTTTCCATAGCCCTATATTGAGTGTAATAAATAAATACTTATTTACATTACAAATACCTAAAAATAAACAAGAATTGTACATTCAACAAAATGGTTGGATGCACATCTGGCAAAACCCCATGTCTCAAGGTCATGGCTACTACACACATGGTTCTCAAAGAATAGAACATACTATGAATTTTATTACTTTGTTTTTCTTTTCAATTACACCCATACCTCAGTACTACAGACTAAGAGGGGGGAACATCGGGCCAATGAAGCCAATTATTCATAAGTACTAACACAGTGAACCCCCAGTTTTCCACTGGGTTATTTTCCAAAAGCAGCCATGAAGTACTAAAATCTGCATTATATTGATGCTACCCCTAAAATGTCTATTTATTGTCTCAAAGAAAAACAGTATAAGCACTCACTGATGATGAATGAGATGAATCATGATGATGAAGTAACTGTGCAGCAAGATATAACAAACATATATGGAGAGAGAGAGAGAGAGAGAGAGAGAGAGAGAGAGAGAGAGAGAGAGAGAGAGAGAGAGAGAATTGTGTCAAGGTCCACTGGTTGTCTTTTCTACTTTTCCTCCATACAGCATGGTTATAGAAAATTATAATTCAAACACAACACATAAAAAGGGCAAAAACCATGGAGCAATAAGCTACACTGATGTAAACAAACTGACTGCCTGCAACAAGTGGTCAGTTCTTGAAGCAGTGGCTCATGTCGAGTCTTGCCACAACTCCATCCACAGCACGCTGGACTTTCAGATTGAGTCAGCTGCTCCAGATTTTGTCTGCTGCTTCTGAAATCCAATAAAGCGAGATCCATAGTACTGAGGTATGAGTGTACTCTGAAATCTCGTTTCCTATTTCTTATGCCTTGCTGATTATAGATTTGCAAAGTAACTTCTTAGGAGAAAGTAATTTACCTTTTTATGTGATGATTTGGGTGGAAACACAGCAGTCCACCCTGTGTAGCCAACTCTGCAACAATGTCAGCACACCAAAACATTTATAACCAAAATCTTTATCCCTCTCCAGTACTGTAGCTTTCAGTTTCATTTTATTGCTTTGATATTATATGCATGTTGACATAGGCATTGAAAAAAAATAAATAATCCCCGAATATGTCTGTTCCTTCAGAAGTATTCAGTCCACAATAACTCTGAGCCCAAAAGTTAGGTATGTATATGAAAACATTCACTCTTGATTTGTCAAAATATTCTTTGTTACTGTTAGTGACAAATGTTGTATATACAGACAAAATTGAAGACCATAATATGGCTCAAAAATGAAATTGTATATTTATACATACTAAGCACTTCCCTATATATGTATACGTACTAAACACTGTATGGGTCAAAGATTGTAGTTCATAGAAGGGCAAATTTAGTTTTGAGTGGCAGTTTGCTTGAGGATGTAGCTTGTTTTTAGTACTTAAGGTGGCATATTGCTTTGGATGGAGGAACACTTAGATGCAGAGCTCAAGTTCTGAATGAATGAGTCATATATCAGCAGCAATGGTATTTAAAAGGTTTTGAAGGAGGATAACAGACTGCACTGCTCAGTGAGCCATGATCACAGAAAATATATGGTTTGGAGTTAAGAAATGTGTTGTTTTGGAACAAAAAAAAAAAGGGGGGTAAATGCATGAATCCATTTCCATAGCAAACTTCCGACTTGAAATATGGGACATTGCAGATAACTTTTGATAAAGCCTGATTATTTTAATCTTGTTTTTTTTATGGGGTTTGCTACAACCACAAATCCCGCCACTCTCACAGCTACCTTTAACTCAATGAGCTTCCTTAAATTACACCTATGTAACTTAGTGCAAGGCCCAATTACAGATTACAATGTCCTTCTAGTCTCTTGCACCCTTTAAATACTCGTAGACAGTCATAACACCAGGTTCCACCTCCCTTCTTGGCTGCAACTACCTGGGGGCAGCCTCCCTACACTGCCTCCTGCACAGTATAGTGCGGGGCCCATGTCCACCTCCACAAAGTCCTCCTGGGCTCTCATGGTGAATTACATCAATGAGGTTGCCAACCTGTTTCACCACCTGCAGGTAAGGGAGCACCACAACTGCCATATCACTCCAACAGCTGGGAAAAGATCAAAAGCCACATTCCAAAGGAGGCACAGCTATGACAAGGGACAAATGGTTGTAAGAGTTATAATTTTCTATGAACTGCTGCCCTCACGAACAAGACAAAAAATCCACCCACATTTATAGAATATTATCTCCTGGACAATACTATATACAGCTTCACAGGAGACAGGCCACTGCCACCTAAGGAATGGCAAGGTCCAGAAAAGGAGTATACTTTATTGCACAACAGTGTAACAGTAATCCTTTGGGTCCAGAATCCTCAAAAAAAAAAAAAAAAAAAAAACACTGGAGTTCAATAACATTTGACAATACAACATATACTACTGATACAAGACCAAGCAGCCCACAGACAAAGGGAGAGCCAGCCATTCACACTCTCTCCTGCGCCAAGCTCAACTCACAGCCAAGCAGTCGGTGTGTAATATATCTACTAAATTAGGAGGCAAAACCAAAACAAGCAGGCTCCAGGAGACTCCCTATTGTGTACCTATCACAGCAGAGCATACTGCTTTAACTAGACAAATATAAATCATATGAAACTAAAACCCCTCTAAGCTTAAATTCTCACTTAGTTTCCTTGCCTCACAATGCCTCAACACGTACATCTGTCTGAACACTGGCTGAATAAAATAAAGGAGGCAGCATCACTTTGCCTACCTCATGTGCCTCTCACAAGGGCAGGATGAGGAAGTCACATGACAAAGCAGTGGAGACGGTGGGAAGTAACACACCACCCACCTGCTTGCTGTCATCTATATGAACTTCACTCCACACAGACTGGTATCTTTCAGAAATTCTAGGGAACATACTACAGGGGCTGGATGCAGTCTGATTACTTGGTAGGCAAGATGAACTCTTCAAGTAGATAATCTGTGGGACTCAATCTGAAAGAACAACTGGAAGCAAGGGAAATTAAATGAGGAGTTACAATAAACTCTGTGTGGAGTAGCCAGGTAGTCATCACACATCAGGCATCTGTGTCATTCATCTCCACTCTTCTTTCTCTCTCTCTATCCCCTTCCTTCCTCCTACTACTCTCTTCGCCTTTTTTATGCTGCACATAACAGGTTATCAGTCTTTCTGCTATGGATGATGATAATGTTATTCTAATATTGGGCTGCTTTGCATTAAGAACTTTGAATTGGAGCTATGGAAATGTTGGAATCTTTTAGGTATCATAAGTGTTTTGAAAATCCCATAGTATTTTTCACCTCACCAGGTTGATCGCAGTGTGACAGAACTGAAGTACATGGATCCCATTTGTGATGTGTTGTACCACATCAAGTACATGTTTACCGGAGATTCCATCAAAACTGATGTGGAAGGCATCATCCGAAGCCTGAGACCAGCTCTACAAAGACGGCTTCGCTTCATTACACATCTTAATCTTGACTCTATTGAGGTTTGATATTGATCAGAATTCATTATGCCTATTGTTATGATGATGTTTTTTTCATTGCAGTGCATCTAATATTTTCACTATATGAAAAGGGACACACACTGCAACCATGCCATCCATCGTATTTCCTGCATGTTTGCAAACGATGCTTGAAAGGGGTTGGCATCTCCTCCATGCTATTTTTTATTTTATTTTTTTTTATTCCTATGAGATAAAACATTATCTAGACACCTTGTATTAGCTGCTTGCCCTTTAAGTTACATAGATAATTGGAAAAATTAGCATACATGCAGGCTTCCCTCATTTGCGAATCTGTTGTATCCACTATTACAGACTCAGAAACATTGTAATCTCAGGATGTGTGTTTGGGGGTCAGAGGGGGAGTAGAGGTGTGTGTGTGTGTGTGTGTGTGTGTGTGTGTGTGTGTGTGTGTGTGTGTGTGTGTAAGAGTATTTTATTTTGCCTTTACTATCCTTGGGATGTCAGCCTGGCTTATAAGTAGATAGACTCCCATCAACATTCACAAGACTCAAACCACTGCCTGATTTTTTCAGATTCATTCTTGCCCTACTTAATAATAATAATGAGAGAGAGAGAGAGAGAGAGAGAGAGAGAGAGAGAGAGAGAGAGAGAGAGAGAGAGAGAATGGTAGGGATTGTATTATTTGTAGTAGAATTGTTTTAGTCAGCATCATACATGATTGGAACTTCTGCTGATATGAGTGTCACATTGTACAAACTGGCAACTCCCTCCTTGGTCTGGAAAAAAATATGCTGGGAGAAAATGAATGGGAATTTAAGTTAGCTCCTCATGTGTTTTTGACAGCATAGAACAATAGATTCAGTGTTTCGCATACTGATATAAGGAAGAGTTAACTTTTGTGACCACTCCTTACTTCAACTAGTAAAACGGCAGTATTTGTTTTAAATAAAGTGTTTTACTAAAATGGCAGTATTTGTTTTAAACAAAGTGCTTTACTAAGGTGATTTGACGCCTGGAAAATATTCAGGCCATGATTACATAGTACGTGTGTTAGAGTTTCACTAGAATGGTGAAACAAATAGGAAAAAAATAAGCTCTGTAACTATTGCCAGTGGAAAGACTGAGTGCATTGGTAAAAAATAGTGCAATGGTGTTGAGCCACCCCAAAATGTCTGTTTTCTTTTAGTCGTTTTGCTGTAAGCTGAGGAAAAGGTATATACCTTTAACTGTCTTTTGATAATATGGTGTTGTCAAACATTTTGGGGTGGCCTATCACCATGTTTCTGGTGAGGCACATCCTCCCATCCCTCATTGCTCCATTTCTTGAACACACCTAGTCTTTTAACTGGCAATAGTTATACAGATTATTTTTTCTAGGCATTGCACATCACCTCAATGGAACACTGTTTAAAACAAACACAGCTGTTTTGTTTGCTGAAGCAAGTAGCTGTTACAAAAGATAAGGGAGTTTTGTCAATATGTTATACACTGAATCCATTATTAATTATAATTATGCTTTCAAAAACATGAGAGGCTAACCTAAGTTGCCATGTAGTCACTTTATTCCAGCAGACTTTTTCAGACTGAGAAGGAGCAAGTTGCCAGTTTGTGTAATATGATGCACATCGGCAGGAGTTCCATTCACATGTGATGTGGACTGTATTCAAAACTTTAAATTTTTAAAATTTATTTAAATTTTAAAGATTTATTTTGTACCGATTTATTTTGTACTATATATACTTGTACAATATACTAAATTAATTAATCATCCTAACAGAACAATGCCAACAACAACAGCAGCAGCAGCAGTAACAACCCAGGCACCACCAGCAATGCACCAGTCAACAGTAGCATTAGTAACAACAGTAGTAGCATCACTTGCACAGCCAACAGCAATAGCATCACCAGCAGCGCCACAGGAACTCTTACCCAAAATAGTGTGGCACAAGCTGGTGGAACAGGAGCAGCAGCCCCAGTGCTGGGACCCTCTGCAACTGCAATGGGAACACTGGCCAGTCTAGGGTCTAGTGTTACTCTTGGCAGTGTCAGTCAGTCATCTAGTGTAACTGGGGGTGCAACTTCTTCTGGCTTAGGGGTTGGCTCCCTTGGGGCTGCCTCCAGCTTAGCCTCTCTCTTGCAAGATACATCTCCTGTCAGTACATCATAGAGAAAACAAGCAATTTGGCATGCAGCATGGTCCAGCTGAAGAAAGTGCCGGCTTTATAGACTGAAAGGAAAAATGTCTAATAGCCCGTTACCCAATATTAAGCATTAAACCTCTTGTTACTACACATTTGACATGTTCCACATATTCCTGTGTATGTGGAAGTTTAATTTAAAAAAATAAACACAAGATTATCTTGGTAGAATGTCATTCACCAGGGTGTTCCACTTATTACTGAAATAAGGTGGACACTGATATTTTAGCTACCATCAAGTAGATAGGTTTTATAGGCTAAGATTTTTTCTTCCATCTTATGGATATGTAATTTATACTTTTATAGTGCTATTGTACAAATTTAGAAAAAATATAAGTAATTACAGCATATTTCATGTATCAAAGATCAATACACAGTTGACCTTTGAATCAAAAAACTTTTAGGAAATAAGAAGTTCATAGTAGAGGGTCTGATAATTCAAAGAAAATGGAAGAGTATGTAACTAAGCATCATGCATGGTCAGAAAAAAATTTCATACTTTGCTCTAAAAAATATGGCTAGACAAGAATACCTGTAAAAAATGTCAAATAAACATGTGAAATATTTGTGAATGTTTTTCCATAAGGCAAAGAATTATGTGTGCATATGGCAATGTGGTATTTTCCATAAAGCAATAGGATCAATATACAATTTATAGAGAATAAAGGCATGTTGCAGTGATGTACAGGGATATATATATATATATATATATATATATATATATATATATATATATATATATATATATATATCACACAAATCAAACATGACAGGTTTTAAGTACAAGTGATATTAGCAACCAGTTGGGCCCCCGAATGCAAAGAGAATATGGATATTACAGGAGTGAATCTTGAGTAGTTCTGTCGTACAAATGTATACTTACACCTCCAAGCTGCCCTTCTAACCCCATCCCCCCCTTCTCTCTCTCTCTCTCTCTCTCTCTCTCTCTCTCTCTCTCTCTCTCTCTCTCTCTCTCTCTCTCTCTCTCTCTCATATGCAGTGGACTGAAAGCTACAGTTAATCAGATATCAATAAAAAAATATATAATAAAAAAATGCCTTATAATTATTACATTAATTAAGCCCATACCAAAAAGTATTTAGACATATAGAGCTGCAAAACATTTATACATTGGTTACCTTGAATCATCCCATCAGCTGGTGAAGGGAGGTATGGCAGACTGTTTACTTTTAATAAGTACTCTGTATACTAGGACAGAGACCTTGGTTTTAGATTCAGAGAGACTGACAGGTATAGACGTATTGCTTCCCACCTCCTGTGTTTGGACAATGCTCTCACAGTAGCTTGCAGGGTGCCTGTCATTCCTGTGATCCAACATCACTGGAATAGTGGTGTTTCACTGGTACTGCAGGAGATAAAAGGTTAATATCTATGCTGCAGGACAAGAATGGCCAACCAGCTGCTACCATGACCCACACCCAAGGCTAAGGACTGTTCCTTTGCTGTCCCACAACGGACCTGCTCTCTATTACTAATATCTAAGGTCTTGCCTCCACTGGCTAAAGACAAGACCAGTAGGGAGACCAAAGATCTGGGCCTGTATTTGTAATGAAGTTATGAACTTGTCATAATTGTCATAACAAAATCAATCATAATTTTTGTCAAATGACAATCATGACTATGACTATGACTATCATAACCATTTCTATCATACAGAATACAGCATTGGCAAATCTTAGAAAGAGGAGCCCTGCTATATTTACTTGCTAATATTTATTAAATGATGAAATAATGGTTAATAAATGAGATACTCATACCAAAAAAAACAACTAAAACAAGAGAAACAGAAATAGTTAATAATATCCTGTTGAAATCATGTGATATGAACTCAAGTAGCAAAAAAATACAGCTGCCTGGAAAATATACAGTCAAAGAAAGGAGGAAATACAGAAGCAGGCAGGGAGTTCCAGAGCTTACCAGAAAAAGGGATGAATGACTGAGAATACTGGTTAACTCTTGCATTAAAGAGGCGGACAGAATAGGGGTGAGAGAATGAAGAAAGTCTTCTGCAGTGAGGCCTAGGGAGGAGGGGAGGCATGCAGTTAGCAAGATCAGAAGAGCAGTTAGTATGAAAATAGAAGATATGAAGTATGAAAGTAGAAGATAGCAAGAGATGCAACATTGCGGCAGTGAGAAAGAGGCTGAAGACAGTCAGTTACGGGAGAGGAGTTGAGGAGATGAAAATTGTTAGATTCCACCCTACATGGAAGAGTGGTATGAAGCATACTCAATACAAGGACAGATAAGGTCCTGGGGGAGCTGGGGGGAATAGGAAAAACTGGCAGAGATGATTCAGAACTTCACAGAAAGCTACTTTAGTTGAAGATGAGATGTGAAGTTTTCAGTTTAGATTATAAGTAAAAGACAGACCAAGGATGTTCAATGTAGATGGAGACAGTTGAGTGTCACCGAAAAAGATGAGATAGTTGTCTGGAAGGTTGTGTCAAGTTGATAGATGAAGGAATTGAGTTTTTGTGGCATTGAACAATACTAAGTTTGCTCTGCCCCAATCAGAAATTTTTGAGAGATCACAAGTCAGGTGTTCCATGGCTTCCTTGCATGAACTGTTTACTTCTTGAAGGGTTGGAAGTCTATGAAAAGATGTGGAAAAGTGCAGGTGGTATCATCAGTGTTGGAGTGGATAGGACAAGATCACTAATGAATAATAAGAGTGGGTGACAGGATAGAACCCTGAGGAACATCACTATGGGATTTAGGAGAACAGTGACCGTTTACAACAGGAGCAATAGAACAGTCGGAAAGAAAACTTGAGATGAAGTTACAAAGAGAAGGATAGAAGCTGTAGGAGGGTAGTTTGGAAATCAAAGCTTTGTGCCAGACTCTATCAAAAGCTTTTAATATGTCTAAGGCAACAGCAAAAGTTTCCCCAAAATCTCTAAAAGAAGATGACCAAGACTCAGTTAGGAAAGCCAGATCACCAGTAGAGCAACCTTGATGAAACCATACTGGTGATCAGATAGAAGGTTGTGAAGTGATAATGTTTAAGAATTTTCCTGTTGAGGATAGATTAAAAAACTTTACATAGACAAGAAATTAAAGCAAAAGGACAGTAGTTTAAGGGATTAGAATGGTCACCCTTTTTAGGAATGGGCTGAATGTAGGCAAACTTCCAGCAAGAAGGAAAGGTATATAATGATAAACAGAGTTGAAGGGGTTTGACTAGGCAAGATGCAAACACAGAATCAGAGTTTCAGAGAACAATAGGAGAGACCCCATCAAGTCTATAAGCATTCTAAGGGTTTAGGCCAGTGAGGGCATAGAAAGCATCACTGTGAAGGATCTTAACACTTTCATTGCTAAATACTCACAGCGAGCAGTAGCGTCACTTGCTGGTGGAGCTAAGTGCTTGCTGCAACTTCTAATCACACTTAAATTTCCCACATATGAGCGTGTTCCAACAACATGTTATGAGCCACTTCTCACCATAGCACTGCCAACTCAGTGGGTTTTCCCCTAATTTTAATGGAAAATCATATCAACCTACCATGAAAAATCAATGGACGAGTAACTGGTGGATGTTCTTGTCCAATATATAGGCATTTTTGCATAGGTTACCTATCATCTGACTTATTTTTTTATCAAGTGGATGTAAATTTTGCAGTTAGCAACCAACACCCCTTCAAACATCACATCTACTCAGTTTCCTCAATATGGCTGGCTACCACAGTCGTGAACAAGAAGTGTTTGCAGACAACATCCATGAATGTGCCTGCAGATTTACAGATAAGACATTGTTTGCCTGTTTGAAACATTAGCTGTGATGAATAGTTTTAGATATCTATTGTGTAAACAGTGGTCAAGTCACCTAAGTGTTCCTGGGTGCAATGTCACCACCGCATAATTCACCAATGTGTAATTTTTCATGCATAATTCGTAGTAAAAGTACACAGTTTTATTGTTTTTTTCCTTCATCTTTACATTGCTATGCATTACTTCTTATCACAAAATGTACTTTTGATATCTGATCGCAGAAAAAGCTCAATAGTACATGTGAAATAATATAACAGCATACATAAAACGAATCTTAAAGATCTGTGACTCCTTTTTCCAATGGTATTTTAGTATTTTGGCTGTGATGAATAGTTTTTGAGATACAGTAGTTAAAAGAGACCCCACCCATTGGGTTGCCAGAGTGCACCTGGGGGCGGCCCACCTTCCTCACTGCACGCAATGAAAAGGTTAATGGGTAGCATGAAGTACTTCATGCTAGTAGTAGCTCTGCTCCTCCATGACTGCCAGTCAATGGATTCTCAGCTGTTGCTGTGATGTCCTGTGCCCATATACATAAAAATCCCTAAAAGACTTTTAAATTTACTCCCCAGTTAAAAGTAAATGCTAAAATTGTATACAAGAAACTATAAGTTTTCTTAAGTCACTTTTAGCAAGGAGTAAAAATAAAATCTAAACTTGCTATATGTGCTATGTTTAGCGCCTTTTGTACTTGAATGTCAAGATCATACATAAAAAATATTTAATGTTAATTTACATTTAACTTTTCAATAAAAAGGAACCAGAGTGTTGACATGTTTTAAGTGTTTGATAATGTACTGTACATGAGGCCAGTTTAGAGAACCTGTCCCAGAGATGTCATCACAACAGCATAGGTAAGGACAGCTTGCCCAAGCCAAGAAAAAGAGATAGGCAGCTCCATCAGATTAATTGGATGACACACTAGTTTCTGCTTAGTGCAAAATGATCTTCAAAATTCTGCTTATTCCTGCAAGCAGCTGTGGGGATGGCTGAGTTGGACTGAATGCAATTAGATTTATTAAATTACACTTACTCCCTGCAAGCAGCTGTGATATTACTTGATAAAGTTGGGTTAAATTCAGAAGGATTTGTTAGATTGTACTTACTCCTAGCAAGGGACTATGGGGTGTGAGGGTGAGTTTTTTTTTTTTTTTTTTTATGTAGGAAGGATACTGGCCAAGGGCAACAAAAATCTAATAAAAAAAATGCCCACTGAAATGCCAGTCCCATAAAAGGGTCAAAGCAGTGGTCAAAAATTGGTGGATAAGTGTCTTGAAACCTCCTTCTTGAAGGAATTCAACTCATAGGAAGGTGGAAATACAGAAGCAGGCAGGGAGTTCCAGAGTTTACCAGAGAAAGGGATAAATGATTGAGAATACTGGTTAACTCTTGCATTAGAGAGGTGGACAGAATAGGGGTGAGAGAAAGAAGAAAGTCTTGTGCAGCGAGGCCGCGGAAGGAGGGGAGGCATGCAGTTAGCAAGATCAGAAGAGCAGTTGGCATGAAAATAGCGGTAGAAGACAGCTAGATATGCAACATTGCGGCGGTGAGAGAGGGGCTGAAGACAGTCAGTTAGAGGAGAGGAGTTGATGAGACGAAAAGCTTTTGATTCCACCCTGTCTAGAAGAGCAGTATGAGTGGAACCCCCCAGACATGTGAAGCATACTCCATACATGGACGGATAAGGCCCTTGTACAGAGTTAGCAGCTGGGGGGGTGAGAAAAACTGGCGGAGATGTCTCAGAACACCAACTTCATAGAAGCTGTTTTAGCTAGAGATGAGATGTGAAGTTTCCAGTTCAGATTATAAGTAAAGGACAGACCGAGGATGTTCAGTGTAGAAGAGGGGGACAGTTGAGTGTCATTGAAGAAGAGGGGAAGGTTGTGTCGAGTTGATAGATGGAGGAATTGAGTTTTTGAGGCATTGAACAATACCAAGTTTGCTCTGCCCCAATCAGAAATTTTAGAAAGATCAGAAGTCAGGCGTTCTGTGGCTTCCCTGCGTGATATGTTTACCTCCTGAAGGGTTGGACGTCTATGAAAAGACGTGGAAAAGTGCAGGGTGGTATCATCAGCATAGGAGTGGATAGGACAAGAAGTTTGGTTTAGAAGATCATTAATGAATAATAAGAAGAGAGTGGGTGACAGGACAGAACCCTGAGGAACACCACTGTTAATAGATTTAGGAGAAGAACAGTGACCGTCTACCACAGCAGCAATAGAATGGTCAGAAAGGAAACTTGAGATGAAGTTACAGAGAGAAGGATAGAAACTGTAGGAGGGTAGTTTGGAAGTCAAAGCTTTGTGCCAGACTCTATCAAAGGCTTTTGATATGTCCAAGGCAACAGCAAAAGTTTCACCAAAGTCTCTAAAAGAGGATGACCAAGACTCAGTAAGGAAAGCCAGAAGATCACCAGTAGAGCGGCCTTGACGGAACCCATACTGGCGATCAGATAGAAGGTTGTGAAGTGATAGATGTTTAAGAATCTTCCTGTTGAGGATAGATTCAAAAACTTTAGATAAGCAGGAAATTAAAGCAATAGGACGGTAGTTTGAGGGATTAGAGCGGTCACCCTTTTTAGGAACAGGTTGAATGTAGGCAAACTTCCAGCAAGAAGGAAAGGTAGATGTTGACAGACAGAGCTGAAAGAGTTTGACTAGGCAAGGTGCAAGCACAGAGGCACAGTTTTGGAGAACAATAGGAGGGACCCCATCAGTTCCATAAGCCTTCCGAGGGTTTAGGCCAGCGAGGGCATGGAAAACATCATTGCGAAGAATTTTAATACGTGGCATGAAGTAGTCAGAGGGTGGAGGAGAGGGAGGAACAAGCCCAGAATCGTCCAAGGTAGAGTTTCTAGCAAAGGTTTGAGCAGAGTTCAGCTTTAGAAATAGATGTGATAGCAGTGGTGCCATCTGGTTGAAGTAGAGGAGGGAAAGAAGAAGAAGCAAAGTTATTGGAGATATTTTTGGCTAGATGCCAGAAATCACGAGGGGAGTTAGATCTTGAAAGGTTTTGACATTTTCTGTTAATGAAGGAGTTTTTGGCTAGTTGGAGAACAGACTTGGCATGGTTCTGGGCAGAAATATAAAGTGCATGAGATTCTGGTGATGGAAGGCTTAAGTACCTTTTGTGGGCCACCTCTCTATCATGTATAGCACGAGAACAAGCTGTGCTAAACCAAGGTTTAGAAGGTTTAGGACGAGAAAAAGAGTGAGGAATGTACGCCTTCATGCCAGACACTATCACCTCTGTTATGCGCTCAGCACACAAAGACAGGTCTCTGACACGGAAGCAGTACTCATTCCAAGGAAAATCAGCAAAATACCTCCTCATGTCCCCCCAATTAGCAGAGGCAAAACGCCAGAGGCACCTTCGCTTAGGGGGAACCTGAGGAGGGATTAGAGTGATAGGACAAGATAAAGATATGAGATTGTGATCGGAGGAGCCCAACGGAGAAGAAAGGGTGACAGCATAAGCAGAAGGATTAGAGGTCAGGAAAAGGTCAAGAATGTTGGGCGTATCTCCAAGACGGTCAGGAATACGAGTAGGGTGTTGCACCAATTGCTCTAGATCATGGAAGATAGCAAAGTTGTAGGCTAGTTCACCAGGATGGTCAGTGAAGGGAGAGGAAAGCCAAAGCTGGTGGTGAACATTGAAGTCTCCAAGAATGGAGATCTCTGCAAAAGGGAAGAGGGTCAGAATGTGCTCCACTTTGGAAGTTACTTAGTCAAAGAATTTCTTATAGTCAGAGGAGTTAGGAGAGAGGTATACAGCACAGATAAATTTAGTATGAGAATGACTCTGTAGTCGTAACCAGATGGTGGAAAACTCGGAAGATTCAAGAGCGTGGGCACAAGAGCAGGTTAAGTCATTGCGCACATAAACGCAGCATCCAGCTTTGGATCGAAAATGAGGATAGAGAAAGTAGGAGGGAACAGAAAAGGGGCTACTGTCAGTTGCCTCAGACACCTGAATTTCAGTGAGGAAAAGAAGATGAGGTTTAGAAGAGGAGAGGTGGTGTTCTACAGATTGAAAATTAGATCTTAGACCGCGAATGTTGCAGAAGTTAATGAAGAAAAAGTTGAGGGGGGTGTCAAGACACTTAGGGTCGTCAACGGAAAGGCAGTCCGACCTGGGGACATTTATGGTCCCCTCCCCAGATGGGGACTCCGAGGCTGGTGTAGGAGTCGCCATGAGTTTAAAATTTTTGAGTGAAGGGTGTGTGTGTTATTAGGTGCTTGTAGTTTCGTGTGGAGGAAGAGAGTTGTCTTTAGAGGGCAGGCTGTGACTGCCCCCTTGTGTTGTGAGACACAAAGGGAAACGTTCAGTGAGGTCACAGCTGGGTTTAATGATAAGTTCACAGCACCCCCTGAACAGTGCTTTAGACCTCACTGGGAGTAATTATCGTTTCGGCAGGTGTCTACTGCCTCCTCCTTATATCAAGTTGAATGCAAAAAAAAAGATAAGTTAAATTCCAGTTACTTGGACTGTGTGGTGACAGATTAACTTAGTTTGCATGAAAAAAAAAAAAATTATATTCCATTTATTCCCTGCAAGGGACTGATATGATTGAGTTAGGTATTGGATCAATTTATTATCTAACACACACACACACACACACACACACACACACACACACAAACACACACCAAAGCACAATTTAAAATTGATTTTGGTGTCATGAGCTACACCTGCATTTCACAATTAGTTGTATTTCATGCCTTACTTATATATTCTACCCCCTAATCTCTTAGTGCAATAATTCTTTTATGTGTGCCATCAGTACAACAGATGACAGTGGGGAGTCCTACAGCTTACATAACGTGTTTGTCTCATCTTAATATCTATGAGAGAGAGAGAGAGAGAGAGAGAGAGAGAGAGAGAGAGAGAGAGAGAGAGAGAGAGAGAGAGAGAGAGAGAGAAATGTGATGCCGTGTAGTGCGTGAGCCTTAAGGGTTCTGGCTGATGGTTGGCTGCATTGTACCGAAGTTATGGTTTTTATCTCATCTTAGCAGTGCGACTCTATAGTGCATTCCTCACAAGT
The DNA here is from genome assembly GCF_035594125.1 of Scylla paramamosain. Lineage (NCBI taxonomy): Eukaryota > Metazoa > Arthropoda > Malacostraca > Decapoda > Portunidae > Scylla > Scylla paramamosain. Next base: position 10,592,888 of record NC_087152.1, read on the forward strand.
TCTATAACCTATAGAATGTCACGAAGGGCAGGTAGAACTCTCTCGATCAGCTGAGCATCACTATTCTCTCGTAGGATGCCTGTCCATTGCCAAAAAGTGAAGTGTTGGGCTGTAATCCTGCTGCCTAAAAGTTATTTTAGGCGCTTATGAGTACCCCTCACCACTCCTAGTTGCTTAAGTCTTTTAGGTCATAAAAGTGAATATGTATCATCTTTAAGGTACTTTTGGCAGCAAAAGTAAATCTGGTCACTGAAAGTACTTTTAGCCTGTTAAAAATATTTATGTATACGGGCCCTGGTGCGTGCAATGCTTTTCTGCATATGTGTGGTCCACTTGGGTGGTCACGGTGCTTCTGGGGATGTCTATCTCAGTTTCGACTTTTCAGTTCTTTAATTGATTAATTTCCTGCTTATGTGACATGTTCTCTCTCTCTCTCTCTCTCTCTCTCTCTCTCTCTCTCTCTCTCTCTCAAGTGATTCCAGTCTCTCAGCTCCCTGACTTAATCATCATATTTTTCTTGTTCCTGCTTCCAGTCCTTACTCCTCCCTCAGCCTCTTGGTTGTTGCCAGGTATTTCACAGCCACAATGATGCTCTTCTTACACCACCAAGGCTCCTCCTTGTTTTCCTGAAGCTCATCATATATTTCATCACTCATTCCCTCACATTTGGCGTAGAACCAGCGGCAGCCTCGGCACACCACAAAAAAACATCAGCCTGACCGTCCTTAACCTCACTCCTACAGCGGTCACATGACCAGCTTTTTTCTTCACTCTCCTCTTTTGCACACTCCTCACACTTCTTACCCAGTGTGGCAAGGACGTTGTACTCCTTGCATCTCTTCCTTCTTACTGATTTCATTGCGGGCAATTACCTTAAAAACTATGGAAATGCTGGAGCTGGGTAAGCAAATCCTTCTGTCACCAAACCTCCTTCCCGCTGGCTCAGTAAGCTTACACAGTGTCTTGGGACAGCCTTCCGAGTCCGAGTCATGAGCTGAGCATAGGACCAATGAAGTACGTTATGCGCAGCTACGCTTCTATATCCAGATGGCTTCACTATCACTAATGGCCTACAGAGTTACCAGAACAAAATAGTGTAATGCATAATAATTCAAAGTAATATATATGGATAATAAATCCAATAATTATAATAACAACAAAAAAAAGGGGAAAAAAATCGTGTCAATGAGGCTTCGAATCACAAGCACAGAACAGAACTATTCTCTCTCTCTCTCTCTCTCTCTCTCTCTCTCTCTCAGTGACTCCTTCACTACTGAATGGAAGATAAAAGGAAAGGCAGAAAATGAAATGAGAAGGAGAGGGAATGGAGTTGGCAGGGAAAGGAGGAAAAAAACGAGACAAAGACGCTGAAAGGGAAGAGAGTGAGGAAGTGAAGCTACGGTAAAAGAGAAAAGGAGAGATTCAAGCATGAAAGAAGGCATACAGGAAGAGAGGAAGGAATATCAGGAAGTTGTGAATGGAAGGATGGAGGGAAAAAATGAAGGGATAGAGTGAAGAAAACTGTGAGGAAGAAGGAAGGAAGCAAGAGAGTAAAGATGGATAGTACAGAAAAGTTGAGAGAAAGGGAAGGATGCTGGGAAAAAAAAAGGGTTGGATGCTTGGAGAAAAGGGAACTAAAGTCCAATACACTAAGTTCTGAAGGTATCTCTTCTACAAAAACAAAGTGACCATGGAGATACAGAAGTCAGGTAAGGTCATGTTACTTGTATGTCATAGGAAGACTGTTACAGAACCAAGTAACGATGGAGGGTCATGATGCTATTAGTGTATGATGAATGGCAATCTGATAGTTGAAAATCACAAGGGAAAATACTTAACTATCTATACAACCATAATAGGATATTTTCTACTTACACATTATAGCACAGTAGTATACATATTGGTTCCTTTTAATACAGTTTGATCATAAAAGTTTCTCTGCTGAAAAAAAAAAATCCATTGAACATATATATTCTTTTGTAAACTGGACATCAATATCTCCCCAAGAGTGAAAATGAGGATTGGCAGCAAGGATGGACTGTAAAATAATGAAGGTGATTAAATACTTTGACTGCAGGGAATCAGATGCCAGGAAGAAAATGAGATTAATTTAGTTGTAGTGAATGTGAGTTTCCAACGAAATTAATTTTATAGAATGTCTGAGGTAAAGGACAAGAGAATGAGAGAAATGGAGTGTCCCAAGAATAAATTGTGTATGGAGGAAGCCATGCGGATTTCTACTGTAGCTGCCTCCCTTAGTACTGTCATCAAATAGATAATTGATAGTAGTCTAAAAACACTTTTTCTTCCTGATACCTAACATTAACAGTGGTGAAAATATATAGGTAGAAAAAGATTAGATGAAAATTTGCATAATTTTTACTTCTTTAGTTTGTTAGATGATACATAAACAAGTTAAAGATGTGTGATTGTATTGCTTTATACACAGCATCTCAGAAATAATTTCTTGCTGAATTTGACTTAGGTGTTATGAAGTGAGGCTAAAAGTTTCTATCAATAGTGAGGATTGCTCCAGTTACCTGCTTTGGTAAACAGAATTACATATAGTACACTATTTACACAATGCTATATGCAAAATATCAGAAACAGAATGAAAAATTGTACATTCCTGAGGCTAACACTACATGTGGTTTATATTGCAATTCAATTGAAGCACCAAATATCACACTTTTCACTTATCACAGAGCAAGGAATCATGCTTCTGAAACCATATAAATTGTTATATATTCAGTAGTTATATATAATACTTTGGGCTTAAGTATGACCATATCTGCCAGATTGAAGTTCTTGAGCAATGTAATTTATCAAGGCCAGTTGTTTGTTTGTTTGTGTGTGTGTGTGTGTGTGTGTGTGTGTGTGTGTGTGTCTGAAAGTATAGTAAACACTCTCATATCTGGACTAATTCAGCAAGGGATACTCAAGTTCCTTTCTTGATGGCTTTCCAATAACCAAACTAAATCAGTTTTATCATAGTAACAAATGCAAAGAACAGTGAACAAGTCATAAATCAATTTATAGGTATAAGAAAGTAATAAATCATTCATACAAAAAAAAATATTATGTGCACACTGTAGAACATAAAGTACATGTGTATGTATAAGAAAGAAAACATGTAACATTGAGCAAGGCAGTTTGTGCTCAATTAAAAATTGTTATGCAGTCTGTAATGGTATAGAAGTAAATCCCATGTGGCCTAGTGACATACAGATGATCTGCAGCTTTTTTATTTTTTTTACTTTATTCTTATTAATGTAACAACAACTGGAACCTAAAGTTATTCATAAAACACTATTTTCTTTTATGTGTATGCTCTATACAGCCACAACTATCACATTAAGCAGCTATCAAAATTCTGAATTTACAGTAAGTTCAAACCAAGGTCCCACAGTAGGCAACTCATGGTAACCTAAGAGTGACATGGCAATGAGTGAGATAGCACCCATCTTTGAGGCTTCCCTTCTCATTGTACATATGCATCACAACATGTGATATAGGTGATGTAAGTATAGTGACTTTTTATGGCAATAACAATATTGTGGGGATGTGCTGCCCTAATGTAGGTAAAGATATTATGTGTCACACACACACACACACACACACACACCAAAAAAAATAAATAAATAAAAAATAAAATAAAATAAAATAAAATAAAATAAATAAATAAATAAATAAATAAATAAATAAATAAATAAATAAAATAAATAAATACATAAATAAATAAAAAAAATCGTGGTCTTATTTGGACGGGTGGCCAAGGTAGAGTCTGTTGGCACATTTATATAGCTGTTATAGATAAATACTATACGAGTGGGTTAGTTTAAAGCACTGCATGCAAACACAAGTTTATTCTTTATAATGCAGAGCTAGGTGTCATTTCATTCATGAAGTGAAGTTACTGTAATTAGCTTTACCAATTCATTAAATGAGTAAATTTTCCACAAATGGCAATGTATCTGTTGTGTAATGTAACATCTGAAGTACTGACATCCACTGGCATTTGATGCAGGTGACTGTTTGCTTTGGTCATGTTTACAAGAGGTACATAATATACTATACCCTAATAGTCATGTTATATTGTGCACTCTTGATAGATACTACTACAGGTATACACACACACACACACACACAGAAAGACCTCATGGAACTCTATGAATGAATTAAGGAATGGCAAATGGGTTTTAATGAAGATAAATATCATGTGATAAAATTTGGCAGAGACCTGATTGAAATTATAAATTCAATATCAACACAATTCAAGCATCTGAAAAGAAAAGGACTTAGGTATAATAATAAACAGTAGAATATCACCAGAAGACCATTAAAATGACAATGCAAAGAACAGGCATCACTTAACTGTTGGCAAATATGAGGATAGCATTTAGATACATAGATGAGGAAATGATTAGGAAAATAATCACAACATTCATAAAACCAACACTAAAATATGCAGCAGCAGTATGGAATTCACATCTGGAAAAAAAAAAGTTGAAAAGATAGAGAAAATGCAAAGAACAGTTATAACTTGGGTACCAGGTTTGAAAGATTTTAGCCATGAAGAAAGGCAAACTAAAGTTCCTAACACTAGAAGAGGAGACAAAATCAAGGTGACATGATCATGATGTAGAAGGAAAAAAAAAAAAATATTGATATCACAGATTTTATGGTGCCAGAAGAATTAACAGTAAGAGGACACAGTAGGAAAAAAATAAAGAAAGATGTGAGGAAATATAGTTTTCCTGACAGAGCAATAAGCCAATGGAATGCAATGACCAACAAATTTGTGTGAGCAAAAAGCCTTCATAGCTTTAAAGATAAATATGACAAATTAACTTTACAAGATGGGGCATTACACATGTGACTCAATTCTGTAAAAATACATTTAAGTAAGAACACACACACACACACACACACACAAAAGCAGACAGGCCACGACAAATTACTCACAAGCCCCTTCATCTAAATAACTAGATAATCTGGAAACTGGCTGGCCAGATACTGGGTGTTTACTACACACACACACATGCACACACACATACACACGTGTGTGTGTGTGTGTGTGTGTGTGTGTGTGTGTGTGTGTGTGTGTGTGTGTGTGTGTGTGTGTGTAGCCAATACACACACAGATAAAGAAAAACAGGCCACAACAGACTTTGTGATCCTCATGAGGCAACCTGACCTAGGACTACCAAGATGATAGTAGAAGAAAAGGACAGGAAAGCAGAAGGCTCTCTCCCTACACTCCACTTCCTCCAGCATAAGCCATACAGGAAAAAACAGGCCAGAAAGAAATACCTTAAGTGCCTAAAGAAGAAAAAACCTGAAGGAAATTTTACAGGAAAAAGAAAATAGATGAAATGAGGTGCCCCCATTTCCTGAGGGCAAGGAAGTTAATCACTAACAAACAAATGCTGTTAGCCGCGGATTGCAGACAAGATGTTTATAAAGACAGCATTTAAAAGTCTCAATGGTATTGCAGTCTGTCACATCTCGAGAAAGCCCATTCCATAGATTTACTACTTGATGGAAAAAGTGATTTTTTGATTCATGAGAGTTGAAGGATTTTCATTTTTGAAACTATTTCCTTGTGTGTAATTTGAAGAGTCTATTGTGAAATATTTACTGCAGTCCATGTTATCAATGCCTTTGATGATTTTAAACACCTGCATTAAGTCACCTCTTAAGTCTTCTTTGTGTTAATGGGAATAGATTTAATTCTTTAAGACACTCTTCATATGATTTATTTCTTAGGCTTGGTATCATTTTTGTTACTCTATGTTGAACTCTTTCTAATTTATCAATGTCTTTCTTGTAATAGGGGCACCATGCTTGAACACAATATTCCAAAAGTGGACGGACTAAAGAGTTATACAAAGTGAGAATTGTATCCTTAGATTTATATTCAAAAGATCTGCCAATTACACCAATTATTTTATTCACTTTCTTTATGACCTCTGAACATTGTTGGCTAGGTTTTAAGCTACACAATATTGTCACTCTTAAATGAATTTCGTGGTCAACACTTTTAAGTTGGGTACCATTTAAAATATACTTTGCTTTCTCATTTAATGCACTTATCTGCATTAAAACTCATTTGTCAGATTTGTCCCACTGCCAATTTGTCTAGATTTTTCTGCATTTCTATTACTTGTTCATTAGAGACTACGGAATTCACTTTTTTGGTGTCATCAGCAAATTTTGATATTATACTGATAACATCCTCATCTATGTCATTAATATAAACAAGGAAGAGAACAGGTCCTAAGACTGATCCCTGTGGCACCCCACTGGTTAGATTAGTCCATTTGAATGCTTTTCCATTTGTTTATGGTTGTTGAGCCAGTTTTCAACCCATCACAACACGTCGCCTTGGATACTGTGTGATTTTAGTTTAATCAGTAAACATTTGTTGGGGACTTTGTCAAAGGCCTTTTGAAAATCAAGATATATTATATCTACCACTTTACTCTCATCATACTGGTTCAGAATATCATAGAATTCCAAGAGGTTAGTCAAACAAGAGCATTTGTTGTGGAAGCTATGTTGAGTATTTTTAAGTAAGTTGTTTTCTTCTAAGTGATTAATGAGTTTATCTCTCATTAGTGTTTCAAGCATTTTGCATACAACTGAAGTTAAGGTAATTGACTGATAATTACATGGTAAAGATTCACTACTACCTTTTTTTGAAAATTGGAGTTACGTTAGAAAGTTTCCCTTCATCAGGCATTGTACCGGACTGCAAGGATTTATTGAACAATATGGTTAATGGTTTAACTAATTCAGATTTCACTTCTTTTAAGATGCAGGGTGAGATCGTGTCAGGACCAGGTGACTTGATAACTTTAAGTTCATTGATGCATTTTGACACGTCACTTTCTCTTACATTGACGCTTTTTAGGACATCATTGTTATTGATTTGGACTGCTGGCACTGTAGGGATGTCAATGAAGTCTTCTATTATAAATACTAAGGCAAAGAAAGTGTTTAAAATGTTACTAATTTTCTCCTCGTCGTTAGTGTAATCTCCATTTACATCAATTATGGGTCTATTAGTTGAAGTAATCATTCTTTTTTGCCTGATGAAGCTATAAAATTCCTTCGGGTTCATTATAATCAGGTTCGCAAGTTGTATCTCGATATGTGTGTGTGTGTGTGTGTGTGTGTGTGTGTGTGTGTGTGTGTGTGTGTGTGTGTGTGTGTGTGTGTTTATATATATATATATATATATATATATATATATATATATATATATATATATATATATATATATATATATATATATATATATATATATATATATATATATATATATATATATATATATATATATATATATATATATATATGCTGCATATTGCTCATCAACCAACCTCTCTGCTACTTTAAAATAAATGCACTAGTCAGAAAATGACATATGAACACATTTCAGTAAACCTCATCTATAATCAAGGCACAAAAAAGTGACACACATCTTTATGTACATACATTAGTTTAAAATATAATAAACATAGCAGTATTCAAATTAAACTTATTTGTCTGCATCTTAGTAACATTCATTTAAAAATAATTTAAGTACATACATATAAAATGTTCCAATATTTCTTTAGAAAACAATAATGTAATTGGTAGATAATGTAATTTATGCAAATTCTTTTGGGGTAAATGAGAGTATCCCAAAATTACCCATTCAGATCCAAAAAATATATTGAAAATGAAAAACTAAATAATTCTGGATTAACTAATGCTAAATCATGGAACATCTATTTAACCATAAAAAAAATGCACTTCTGAAGGTGAAAAAGCCTTAGTAAAGGAGAGTAACAAAACTATGTATGTCATCATGTAAAACTGGCTGCATAATAATATATTTATGAAGTGAAGCACAATATCAATTTCTGTTTTAAGACACAACTCTTACTCATATCTTCTGTAAATCACAACCTGAAATCCCAATCCACTGTTACAGTATTTCCAAGCTTCATGATCTAGGGGATATACTCAGTGTTCAGAAAAATGTGCAACATTGATTCTTCAGACAAACCAATTCCATTCTAGCTTTATAATCTGTTCCTTCCTTCCTTCATTCATTTGCCTGATAACAATATCATATAGCATTGTATAGCATGCCAAAGCTTTCAAGCATATACCATCTACACTGTGCTTGCCATCTTCATTTTCTATGAAACTATGTATGCACATGGTATTACATTTGCATACTTTCTTTTGTACACTATTATGCAGTGAGTTTGATAAACATTTGGATGGATCATTCTAAACTCTACTGAACATGAACTCAACTTAAAACCCCCTACACTACTGTGTTCTAATTCCTATGAAGAAACTGGGCATTATGGAGTTATTTGCCTCAGCTACCTCCTCTATGTGGGACGTCAACTAGGTAAGCAGACAGATAAACTTAAAATTTTATTTCATATTTTCTTTTTCCATTATCTAAGTTAGATTAACACTTTAGAACTTAGTCAATGTAATATTAATCTTTTCAAGAGATATCCTCTTAATTTTTCTACATCTAGAGTTTTTTACTTGGTAAATTTCATCACATCAGATATTCTAAGATTTGTCCTTGTAAAAAATTATATAATTTCACTGGTAGCAGCATTCTGTCATTTGCTTAAATACTGTATCCCTCCTCTTCTTGTTCTCTGCCATTTACTTATAGTACAATACTACTTAATCCATTATTATACTATCATTTTTATGCAGTGCTGGATCATTGATTCACATGATAAAGTGCAATTAAGTCATCAGTAAAAAAAAAAAATCACAGTTCAACTAAAAAGCACATCCAGAAATGGATAGGAAGAAGATGAGAAAAAATTAAGAAACACTGAAAAAAGAGGAAGACAGACTTTACAATGTTTAGTGCTAAAGACCACAGAAGAGTGAAAATATTGATATTGGATTGTTCTTATATTAAAATTATGCATAAAATGGGTACAAGAAAATACAAATTCTAGCAAGAAAACCTGCAGCATAAGGGAAGAAGACATTTTCTGAACAGAATCTGAAATGCAGTAGTTAAACCTAAAATCAATAATAGAATATAAGGACATGAACAATACTATGGCAAAATGAGACTAGAGATGGCTACCTGAAAGAAAGGAAATGAGACAGAGAGACTTATATGGGTAAATCAGTATCCTATATAAGTATCATTCACATATACAAGGGAGTAGAATTTTGAGAAATGGAATGAAATGCCCCCTTCTTTGAATATGATTTTGTTAAGTTGTAAATCTAACATTAAAGAAACAACAATAAGTATTGGGGTAAAAAGGTGACTGCATGATAGAGTATACCAACAATATAGGTGGGCATTATTGCAATAAATTATCACAGTAACTTATTGCATTAACAATATCAGGTTACTGGTTATCTGATAATTATTTTTCCCATGTTACTGATTCATTGGCACTGCTGATACTTTTGGTTTCAAACTAGTGATAATCAATAATTTTAGTTTTTGGAACATGAGCATGTAGAAGTTTTAAACTTCCAAAATCAAATGTAGTTATTTTACTTAAAACAGTATTTTCACTAGTGAAAAGACAGGATAAACAATGAATCTGAATTTTTTCGAAGATTTTTCTAAGTTTCCTATGATATAAGGTAAAAACAAAGATTTGGATTTATCATTTTTTTAAATTTAAAATATCAGTATCATTATTGGTAGTTTTGGAATTTTGGATTTATCAATTTATCAGTTTATTGGTTATCAGGTAATAAACTTATCGCCAGTTACCGATTATCAGTTATCACTGATAAGGTTATTATCAATTTATCAATTATTGTGATAATTTTTTTAGTTATCATGTCCAGCTATGAACAATAACATGCACTGCCTAGTAAAGTATCGGAGTGGAAAGAAAGACTAACTTCAAGGACCTTCATCTTCAAAATACAAAATAATATTTATAATTTTGGGCCCATATTCTACATTGTGCTTATGGTCGACCATAGCTAACTGTCATAGCTAAGAGAATTTATAACCATCAGTCTTATGACAGTCAGAAGTCATCGATCATATCTCAGTCACCATCTGCCGCTAGAACGCACGCTCACAATTTGTCAACTATGACAGGGTGAACCCTGTCATGGCATTTTATGACCAATAATTGAAGTTTATGGGCAACAATATGAGTTTATGACAGTTATGTCTGAAATGTGCCATTTTGTTTCACTATAATCAACAGACTTGGCTATAACAGTTTGTAGAATACAGGCCCTGAACACACCTCATTATTAATGATGAATATTTCCATAACCAACAAAAACTCCCATTTATCAATGACATTTTGCACAATTCATTACATTTTTAGTAGCATGTGCATTATAGGCAATATCTTTGCAAGACTTTACATATGATGTTGTGCAGAAGATTTTCCTTACCTAATGCCTCACTTGAAGAGATTGAGTTAAGGATATATATTTCTGTTTCTGCAGCTCTTGAGAAAAATCTTGCCCTAACTTAGTCTAGAGTGTTATGTTTTTCTTTTTTCTTATGTACTTCAAAGTAACCATAATTCCCCCATATTCACTCTCTTTCTAAACAAAAAAGCATTGCATTCTAAAAGACACTGCTCTTCAGGGGATAGACTGTCATTTTCTTATTCCTGCAATTGTTGCAACTTCCAATAACATTCCATGCTCTGTATATTCACAACTGAGCAATAATACTTCTATTTTTGGAAAGTAAATAGCAAGAAGTAAAAAAAAACTTTCTTAATGTTTTTGTTTTGTATCTATGAAGCTACATTTAAAGCTTATAGCTTTTACAGACCATTGGTAAAGGCAACTGCATAGGATGGATGATTATGGATGTTTAAGCTTATGAACACATTTTTAACTGTCCAGTACAAGTAAGGATTGAACAGTCTTTAGAGCCCTCTCTGCATTATAGTGCCAGAGGCCAGTGGTATGGGAAAGGATATATAGAGGAAATGGCCACCCACCCATGATGCAGGACAACACTTGACTCATACAGTACTCAGTACTCATGGGCTGTCAAGTAACAGAGGCAAGGGCATGAAAAGATTGTCTACTCGTCTCATCTTGTCCGGGAAATTAACTTGGTTGACAGTGGCTGAGTGATTAATATGGAATTTGCATCTGTGATAAACTTTTGGGAAATTTACCTTATAGACTACAGATTCAAGACTGATGTCTTTCTTCTGTCAAAAGTTATCCTGATATTTTAACCACTGTTTGTATTCCAATGCCTGATGTTTTGATGCATCAAGAAATATATCTAAAGCACAACCATGACAGCAAGCAGCCAAGTATCAAAAATACCAACAGGAAAATGATAATTACATCAAAGTGCTAATTCTTTAGAAAATTTGTGGAAACAAATAAACATGTAGTACTATTTAAATAAATTAATCTAACTGTTGACATGTGCCACATCTCCAGGGCTTTTCCACTGAGCATCAGCCTCCATAAGCATGAGCCTGAAGCTTCTTTCTTGGTTTTCTCACTTATCAAATAATTTCAACAACATAATTATTGCAAATAGTAAAATATCATTTCATTAGCCTCTACCTTATTTTCTTTTACAATCTCCATGAAAGCTTTGTTTGAAACTTAACTATCTCTATCCTTGACTTATGCAGTTAATGATACATGCATACTTGTTTCCACAAATTTTTGAAGAATTAATACTTACTTTATATTATTATTGTTTTCATGTTGATATTTTACAAAATTAGCTAATGACAAGGCTAATTTTAATTTACAAGCTGAGTGAAAATATTTAGAGAACAAAAATTTGAAGAAATAACAAAAACATCACAAGTTCAACAATCAGTCGTTTCACCAATATGTGGGAAGCAAGATTGTGGCGTCTGGACCAGCAATAACTATAGCACATTACTGAGTTGTGTCATATGACAAATGTACCACATAGACATATTTCACTTCATTTTTAATCTTACTTGATTGAAAATTCATCCCTATGTCTTTGCTCTATGTTTCAGGATAACAGCCTCAGTCACACAAGTAATGTGTAACATGTCTTTCATGACTTTGGACATCATCTTCTTCATACAAATCAATAAAAATTTACATTTCTGACATTTCTCATTTTTTGTGGCACTAAGACTCTTAAAGGCACTGGCAATTTTTTTCTTGTGGATAAGCTCTTGCTATTCTGAATTATAAGAATCATGCAGTTACTAATGAAACAATGATATATACAACAATATACGTCAGCATTCATGAAATGTCCATGTGTAATGTTAAATATATCCAGTACTGACTTATGTTGGGGTTGATCCAATTTTTAGGGCACAAATAAACAGTCTTACTGTAACAAGAACCTTGTAAAGTACAGTAACTGATGATGACAATGATGATGGATGATGATGGTGATGATGAAAATAACAGAAGTACTGATAGTATTTATGATAAAAAATAGTGATGCTGATGATAATGACGATAATAATAACAATGAGGATGATAATAATAATAATGATAATAATATTAATAATAATAATAATAATAATAATAATAATAATAATAATAATAATAATAATAATAATAATAATAATAAATAAGAAGAAAAGCAACACAATAATAACAGTAATAACATTGATGACAATAATTTATTTATCTATCTATATATAATTTTTTCCACTCAAAACTCTTTTCAGGGAAGTCTCCATTAATTCCTGTTACTGCACACTCTGATTCAGTGATTTTCAACCAGGGTTCCATAAGAAATAAATGTATTACAAATCATGGCAATCTGAATTTAAATAATTTATACTGCTTATTGTTTAAGAACTGTTCATATATATATATATATATATATATATATATATATATATATATATATATATATATATATATATATATATATATATATATATATATGACAAAGTATATGATACAAAAGATAGGAATTCCCTGGAATATGAAATATTCTTTCAAGGGTTCCTTGAGGGTATAAAGGTTGGGAATCACTGCTCTAACCCTTACATTCTCCCCACACCACTTTCTCTCACATACTCTAGCACTCCACCCTTATCCTCTCATTTCACTAGAGATTTTTGTCTCGCACTCACTGCATCTATCACACTCTCTCATCTCCAGATCAAAGGTAACAAAGAAGAAGTGAAAGCTATTTGCAAACAGTACATTAATTTTTCTTTTATTAATTTATTTTTAACCTTGCCTTCTAAACCCTTAAGGGTGTGGCAGAGATTATTTTTGGTTGCTTGGAGAATACACTCATGCACTCACACCCATCCACACTCATACATGCACACACAAGAGGGTAGAGTTCCTAGTATTTTACTCCTGCCATAAAGCAAGGTCGCAAGGTCAGCAAGGAAAAGAGAAAAACTGTTTAATGTAGAGTTTGAAAAGAATATGAAGAAAAGACTAATTCAGAAAAACAGTATAAAATATAAACTGACAGGGAATTAATGTATGAAGATAAGAAAGAAAAAGAAATATGATGTGTTGTTACTTGACAAGTGTAAAGAGCCAAATTTTTCCAACAGATACATAAATGGAAAGATAAAACAAAGTTAAGTTCAGCTGAAAAAGAATGAGTACCCTACAGACGGAAGTGAAATACCTGAATAAAAACACTGGGTAAGAGTTTGAAGTGAACTAGAATAAACAATCACAAGGAAGGAGGTGAGAGATGTAAATAATGGAAATCAGAAGGCTAGATGTGGTGTCAAGATATATTATAAAGGAATGTATATAATTAAGTGTAACTCAAAATCAGTAAAGGTCCTAAAAAGAAGAAACAAACTTAAATGCATAAAGCATATTAGCAAAAATGCAAGCATAGAAGAATCACAGACCCGTATCTCTGACCACTAGTCAGTAAGTTTCTGAAAAGTAATTAAATAAAACAATGGACAGAAAATAAAAAGAAGAGAAGGGAAAGTAACAGAAAATTATTTAAATTTACATGAGGAAGGTCATGCATCACCAATGACTAAACTTTAACTGGAGAGTGACAGATATAACACAGGAATGGAATAAGTGAGCAGAGTGCATGAAGTTAGACTTAAGAAAACATTTCACTAGGTCCCACACTGAAGACTATTATGGAAGTTCAGAAACAATGAAAGATGATAACAGAACTGGGAGACCAATAATGTGACTGTAATTATAATGTGTGTCCAAAATGCTTGCCATTTTTTTGTCACTTTTTGTCACCTAGCACAGCTGTAATAACAAACACAATTAATCAAGGCAGAAAAAATAGATATGATGTTTACCAGCTACAGCATGAGGTACCTTGATATTGCCTAATCATGAGTGACCATTAGAAACCAGGAAACACACAAAAGAATAATCATAAAGCTTCAGGTGTGATATTCTCAGCTAAAGCTTCTTATAAATTCCTGAGCATTTCACTCAAGTTTCATTTTGCCTAAGTGGATATATATATATATATATATATATATATATATATATATATATATATATATATATATATATATATATATATATATATATATATATATATATATATATATATATATATATATATATATATATATATATATATATATATATATATATATATATATATATATATTACATAAGAGGGTCACTGGCCAAGGGAAACAAAACTGGAAAAAAGTAAAATCACACTTAGGTGCCAGTTCCAAAATCAAGAGAATCATCAAAAGTTGAAGGATGTGTCTTGAAACCTCCCTTTTGAAAGAGTTAAAGTCATAGGAAAGAGGAAATACAGAAGCAAGGAGGAAGTTCCAGAGTTTATCAAAGAAAGGGATGAATAATTGAGCATACTTGTTAACTCTTGCATTAGAGAGGTGGGCAGAACAGGGATGAGAGAAAGAAGAAAGGCTTGTGCAGCAAGGTTGTAGAAGGAGAGGAGGCATGCAGTTAACAAGATCAGAAGAATAGTTAGCATGAAAATAGCAAGAGAAGACAGTAAGATGTCAAACACTGTGGCAATAAGAAAGAGGCTGAAGATAGTTAGAGGAGAGGAGTTGATAAGACAAAAACCTTTTGATTCCACCCTGTCTAAAATAGTGATATGAGAGGAAACCCCACATACATGTGAAGCATACTTCATACATGGGCAGATAAGGGCCCTGTACAGAGTCAGCAGCTGGGCAGGGATGAGAAAAACTTAGCTAGAGATAAGATGTGAAGTTTCCAGTTTAGATAATATTTGCAAGTAAAGGACAGACCTAAGATGTTCAGTATAGAAGAAGGGAATAGCTGATTGTCATTGAAGAAGAGGGGATAATTGTCTGGAAGGTTGTGTCAAGCTGATAGATGGAGGAATTGAGTTTTTGAGGCATTGAACAATACTAAGTTTGCTCTATCCCAGTGAGAAATTTTGGAGAGATCAGAAGTCAAGCATTCTGTGGCTTCCCTGCATAAAATGTTTACTTCCTGAAGGGTTGGACATCTAGCAAAAGATGTGGAAAAGTGCAAGGTGGTATCATTAGTGTAGGAGTGGATTGGACAAGAAGTTTTGTTTAGAAGATCATTGATGATAGGAAGAGAGTGGGTGACAAGACAGAATCCTGAGGAACACCATTGTTAATAGATTTAGGAGAACAGTGACCACCTACCACAGCAGCAATAAAACGGTCAGAAAGGAAACTTGAGATGAAGTTACTGAGAGAAGGATAGAAGCCGTAGGAGGGAAGTTTGGAAATCAAAGCTTTGTGCTAGACTCTATCAAAAGCTTTTGATAAGCCTAAGGCAACAGCAAAAGTTTCACCAAAATCTCTAAAAGAGAATGACCAAGACTCAGTAAGGAAAGCCAAATCACCAGTAGAGCAGCATTGACAGAATCCATACTGGTAATCAGACAGAAGGTTGTAAATTGATAGATGTTTAAGAATCTTCCTGTTGAGGATAGATTAAAAACTTTAGATTGGCAGGAAATTAAATCAATAGGATAGTAGTTTGAGGGATTAGATTTAGAACAGTCACTCTTTTTAGGAACAGGCTGAATGTAGGCAAACTTCTAGCAAGAAGGAAAAGTAGATGTTGATAGACAGAGTTAAAAGTGTTTGAATAGGCAAGGTGCAAGCACAGAGGCACAGTTTCGGAAAACAATAGGAGGGAACCCACCAGGTGCATAAGCCTTCCGAGGGTTTAGGCCAGCGAGGGCATGCATATATATATATATATATATATATATATATATATATATATATATATATATATATATATATATATATATATATATATATATATATATATATATATATATTCAATAGGATAGTAGTTTGAGGGATTAGATTTAGAACAGTCACTCTTTTTAGGAACAGTCTGAATGTAGGCAAACTTCCAGCAAGAAGGAAAAGTAGATGTTGATAGACAGAGTTGAAAGTGTTTGAATAGGCAAGGTGCAAGCACAGAGCCACAGTTTCGGAAAACAAAAGGAGGGACCCCACCAGGTCCATAAGCCTTCCGAGGGTTTAGGCCAGCGAGGGCACATTATATATATATATATATATATATATATATATATATATATATATATATATATATATATATATATATATATATATATATATATGCAAGGTATATAGAAATACATATCACAAGTTGAAAATTATGTGGATGACCCTTCATTTCCTAAACAAAGACATGAAGAAAACTGATTCATCAATAATTGGACCAAACTGGAATATGTTGAAATCGTGTGCCTTCTCATATGGAGAAACATAATAAATTAGGGAAAAAAAAAGAATAGCAACCAAGATGGTGCCTGAGCCAGAACACATAACTAAAGGGGAAATATTTGGGAACATGAATCAGCCAATACTTGAAGGAGGATGAGAGGAAGGAAATTTAATATGATTTAGATATCAATGGTCAAGTTGGAAGAATTACATGGAAAAGATTTACTGTTGTACAGGCCAAAGAAAATTAGGAAATAGGATATCTGAGGGAACAAAAGAAATTAAAGTAAAAAAAAAAAGGCAAGATACCTGAATAAGAAAAGTGCAGCCTTCCTCACAAAAGTATCTGAAATAGGCTGGAACAAGAGGTAAGGGAGGAGTACATATCAACAGCAGGAGACTGGATAAATACAAATATACAGACTGTGAGCTACATAAGGGTAGTTTAGCCCTTGATTGCTGCAACTAGACAAGTACAATTATGCAGATATACCACACAAAGGAGTACAAGACTGCTAATCTACTCCTGCTGGACTATGATGACACAACTCTTCAGTTCAAGTCCTAGATTATTGTCTGTTATGCTGGGAAAGGAAAACCATCCAAACTGTTTCCATATGACTGTGGCTTTTAAACTCTTAAACTCATTTAACCACTGTACCACTATCACTACTATCATCATCATCATCATTCTTATCACTGTTATTATTAATAGTGGTGGCATTATATTATTATTTTTGTAATCATTATTATCATCAATTTCATCACTGTTACTAATATTATTAAAAATCATTATCATCATCACAATAATTTTTCATAAAGAAGTACTCTATTTTCATATATATATATATATATATATATATATATATATATATATATATATATATATATATATATATATATATTGCTTAACAACAATAATAACAGTATATAACTCTTTTATACATTTTATACATTTCCCAAACATGTTGGGTAACATCCTATGAAAATGCAAAATGCAAAAAAAATCCACTTCGATGCAACAAGGAACTGGATATATTAGCAGACCAAAACATTAAAGCTTAAAGGAATCTGGACCAGCAACTCACAACTCCTGCTATCTTGAACACATTTGCTAGTACCTATATTGAAATTTGGCTTATCACATATTGTCTCAGTTATTAAGAAGTTTTGCACACACCATGTATGCATGTTTCTCAACGTAGAATTTCAAACTAAACTTCACAAGTTTCTTACAAGTAGCAGAAATTTCAAAGTTCTGAATGCCTAGATCATTAAGAGAAGAGTCAAAAGCAAGATAATATAAAGCAAATAATGGGCATTATAAGTAGATGGGAGAAGTCACTGAAGTCAAATATAACAACAGCCTTTTACACTATACATACAACACTTAGAGCAGTTGGTAGTCTACCATGCTGTTTTCTCCAGCTTTACGCTGATGAAATGTGTAGGTGGCGAGACAGAAGAGACCACAGTACAGTGGTAAGTCACACTCTTTCTCCAGGACCAGCCAAACGACTCAAACTTTCATCACTTATTCCCTAGTATCCTGTCAAATACAAAAAGGAAAATTTGCATCTTGAATTACTCAACAATAAAGTAAGCAGTACACATGTTTTGCTTATATGTGTAACCTAACACACATAAAAGATGCTGAAATATACACAGCAAAATTTGTGCTCTTGATTATCACAAGGAATATAATTAGTTAACTGGTTAACATCACAAATAAGTCAATGTTACCTTGTTACTAAGCTGCTATGTAATTTCAATACCATAAAACTCTAGCTTCACGTTGATGCAATGTGTGGGTGCCATGGCAGAAGAGATCACAGTACAGTGGGCAGTGTTCACTCACTGCTCCTCCCCAGCCCCAGCCAGATGGGATGGCAAGATGACTCAGTCCTTCATTAACTATTCCCCAGTGTCCTGTTAAATAGAAATAGGAAAATCAGGTTCAAAAATTATTAAAAGGATTCCAATCAGACTAGATGACTCAGTCCTTCATTAACTATTCTCCAGTGTCCTGTTAAACAGAAATAGGAAAATCAGGTTCAAAAATTATTAAAAGGATTCCAATCAGACTAGATATTGCTTGTAACTTTTTCTATTTAAACTTATGCCCTTTGTACTTTCACAATCTTTATCAAAAGAAATTCTTCGCCAACATACTATAATAAATAACATAAATATTCATCCAATCTTCATCACACCTATCAATATTTCTCATCTGAAACCCCTTGTGAGAATTGTTTCATAGCACTTTCCATACTGCTCCTTTTTTTTTAAATGATTTTGTTTTCTAAAATTCCCAACTACTTGCCTGTCAATGTCTTATTCTACTCTTCCCTCACCGTCATTTTTTCTGACATTTCCCTTCTTATTACTATTTTTCTTTTTATTTTTTTTATTTTTTTTTTATATTCTATTTACATGGCCATATCCCCATCCAATATGAAATGTATAAGGATTTCTAATAAGCAAAGCTATAAGACACAGTTAATGTACTAAGGTGCTCATTACCTTACCTGTATATAAAGTAGTGATGCAGGGATTCAGCCAAATGTTGTCATAATAAACTGTTTCTTTAGTTGTGCCAGTCATAGTATCAGCTGGAACAATGTTTGTGTAGGAGGTTTCTCTCAATATATTGAAAGCTGGAAGAAAAAAGTGTGCATAAGAATTTATCAAGATGCCTTCTAACTATTATACTGATTTTTCTCATGAACTGCAAATTTCTTCATGAAAATCTTCAATCTATACTCTAGAAAGAAAATTGAAATATGTTCCAACCCTCTTAACATAAGGATCAAGAGTGATAAGCCATCATGAAAGGAAGGGAGACCAAGAGGACAGAGAAATAGAAATGTGAATGATGTTGGGAGGCAATTAATAAGTAAATAATAACTTAAACAAAACAATAAATGATATTGTTGAACAAATTAGCACTAACTACTGTTGAACCAATTAGCACGAACTACTGCTGAACCAATTAGCACTAACCAATGTCTTCTGGACTCATACTGAAGTCTCCCAACAGAATGATGTTTCTTTCCGTGACAAGCTTGTCTCTGAGAGCAGCAACGAGTGGGGCCAGCTGAGATACCTTGTGGCTTGGACTGCCTTCCTTATCCTCTCCAGAGTCAGTTAAGTTGCTTGTACCACTGCTTTGGGCTAGTTTGCTTCCATTTATATGAAGATTTATCACAACAAATTCAAAGTCATTAACCTGAAATATGCAAAAAAAAAAAAGTGTATGATAATGTTTACTGATCTTCCTTCATTCATTTGTTCTGAACAGTTTCAAATCAAGTCACAGGAAAGAAAATTGGTGAAGAAATGTGCCTTCTGGGCATCAATACCCAGACATAATAGCATAACCTAAATCAAATCTAATGAGATATTTAAAGAAGAGTTAGTTATGTTGGATCCTAAGTTAAGATGATTGGGTACATGGAATCCCAGCCCTGAGCCTCACACAATCAACAAAGTAAGACTACGAGTATATTCTAACCTTAAAGTAGCCAAGATAGGGCTTTGTGGAGAAGGCGCTGCCATTGTTTTCATGGATGCTGAGGAGGGATGCAGACAATAACTGGAGACCATGTTGCACATTGTAGATGAAGGCCGCATACTCGGCTCCCTGCTTTGTCACAAAAACATTAGATATGTCTTGGCTATGATGTCCTAAATTAAAAGTATATTCTCATGATATGCAAGTTTTTAATCAGCAAATACTAATCAAACTCACTTCTGCCATGTCACCAACAGGTTCTTCTGACACCTGCCACCTCCATTCACCCTTGGCTCCTGTCCACTCTCGAACACGCCTTAAGCTACTATGATTCAGTTCACAACATATCTGAAGGAATAAATTTTTCTGGATACTTCTTTCAGAAAATTTGGGAGGACAGGCAAATCTACAGTCTTAAAACCCATGTCAGACAAGTAGCCACATGCTTCCTGGCACTCACAACTTGTATGAAAGATGGCCATGAAATTTTAATTTACTCAAAGAATACTACCTGGCAAGTACTTTTAAGAGCATAAAAAGTTAAGTATAAGAATCTCTATTTGTCAAATTAATAATTTTTAATGAGAACATTCATACCTTCTCTAAAACATCTTTGCTGCCAACTTCTTGTATGGCAATAAAGCTGAAACCATTTTCCAAAATTGTGCGACACACAACTTCTAAAACTCCAAGGTTACAAATCTGAAGAGGAGAATATAACACATCAAAACAAATCCAAATCTAGATATAGGAACATCTCTGTATAAGTTACTTCTGTTCTATGAAACTAAGAGGTGGAGGATCCATCAGTAGAGAAGTATTTGACTGGAGCTCTTATTATAATTATGATACCTCAAGAACAAGTCCTAGATTAGTCACTTAAGAAAACATCTGAATAGCATTAATGGGAGCTGTGTGGATAATGTAGCTGTCAAAATTATAGAGGAGTCCCAAATGCTCTGTAGTGTGAAAAAAATAAAATAAAAAATTATATATATATATATATATATATATATATATATATATATATATATATATATATATATATATATATATATATATATATATGTATATATATATATATATATATATATATATATATATATATATATATATATATATATATATATATATATATATATATATATGTATATATATATATATATATATATATATATATATATATATATATATATATATATATATATATATATATATATATATATATATATATATATATATATATTAGGATGTTTCAAAACCATTGGGTCAATTTGCAAGGTGCGTGTATACACTGAACTTCATGCTGCCCCTGTTTCCTATTCATATAAGCTGAATTTGTGCACAATTTCAGAAAGATCTGAGTAGATTTAGAGGTCGCTCAAATTGTTCACTTTATAAGCACTTATAGAAAAATACCTCATCAATGACTCATCACCCAATTCTCTCTTTTTTTGTCTTGCAGGTTACCTTTGAAATGACTACATGTAGTGCACCATCAGTTTGGCTCCTTAGACATTCTGAGGAAGAGATAACTGGGTCCCAACTCCCATCCAACGGCCAAGTCCTTCTTCACTTCTTTTACCATCACCTTGATGTGAAGTGCACAAAGTCCGAGAGAGTAAAGACGCTTATGGAAGCAGTTTTTTCGTTCTGGATGAAGGCCCAAATCCCTACAACAACACTGTTTTATGCTAAAAAGAAGCTTACAGACCTCATTACGAAATACGAAGGTCTCAAGAAGAATCATCAGCGTAATTCAGAGATGCAACGCATGAAGGAACAGATGTTTTGTGATGACTTAGATGAACTTTTTGACGTTGCTTACAAAGATGCGCTGATTATGATAAAAAATGAAGAAGATAGAGACTTCTTGTTGAGCCAACGCGAGGATCATTCCCAGTTGAGCATTGCAGGAGTTGACACGGATCATTCTAAGTCTCTTGAGAAGAAAAAGAAAAGAGCTGAAGAAGAACATGAATGCAATAAATCTGAGGCAGATAAACGAGCAACCTTTAAAGTCATTAGCTCATTGACACTAGATGCTTCCAGTTTGTCTTCAGAGTCCTCTACAAATGAGTCCTTTGGAATTCACAACCCTCCCAAAAGAATTAAGTCAGATGCTCTGTCTGCAGGTCCATCGATTCCCAAGAACATCTTGAAACCTGAGGTCACGGCAGCTCTGGATCATACTGGGACGTCTCACAGGAAGACGATGCACTAGCTGGGGGCTCAAGCAAAGTCTATTGGCACTGACTTAGAACAAATCACTTTGACTCCGAGTACAATTTACCGGTACTGGAAGAAGAACCATAAAAAAGCAGCAACCGGCATCAAGGTTGACATTACAACAAGTCTTTCACATGATGCACCTCTCATTCTACATTGGGATGGAAAGCTATTGCCTAACATAACTGTAGCAAGCTCTGGTCAGGAGAAGGCTGAGAGAATTGCAATTTTTGCCTCAGGAGGAGATGGTGTTGAGTTTCTCCTTAGTGTTCCAAAAATTAGATCCAATTCGGGAACAGATCAAGCCAATGCATATCTGTCTGCTATCAACAACTGGGGCAATGATTGTTGCAGCAAATCAAGGCTCTTGTGTTTGACACAACTGCCTCAAACACAGGTTTGAAACAAGGTGCCTGTATCAAAATTCAAGAGCAACTACAAAGGGAGCTTGTTTGGTTGGCCTGTTGGCATCACGTGTACAAAGTGATCCTTGCTGATGTGTTCTGTTCTGCCTATGGTCTTTCTTCCGGACCAAGTATCCCACTCATTTCACCTTTCAAAGATCAGTGGAGAAATCTCGACAAAAGAAACTTCAAGACAGGAGAGGACGATGAAGAAATGACAGGAGAGGACGATGAAGAAATCTTGGCAAATTTCGTGGATGACTGGTTCATACCTCATGAGGAAGCAATGCAACGTCTTGAGGTTGCCCTGAGGTTAACTGCAACATTGGGAACTTATTACTCTTGTCTACATCTTCCTTGGAGGTGTTCCACCTGGTGGAGTTTCCTTTCATGCCCCAGGTGCTTTCCATCATGTGAGATGGATGGGGAAAGG
Source organism: Scylla paramamosain (assembly GCF_035594125.1). Lineage (NCBI taxonomy): Eukaryota > Metazoa > Arthropoda > Malacostraca > Decapoda > Portunidae > Scylla > Scylla paramamosain. Next base: position 10,616,147 of record NC_087152.1, read on the forward strand.
TTTATATTGTATCAAAATATTCCTCTTCCAGGATCAGTTTTCTCTGATGGAGTGTGAACTAAAAGCACTCCAAGATGTTTCCCTCTTCACCACCCTGTGCTATGTGCCATTTTGGATTTTGGAATGAGTCACCAATCAGTCCTTATGCTGCTAAGAATGATATGGATGTGATGATTCTCATGCAACAGGGAATCCCAAATAAAAAACTTGCCAAGGTTGCCTTCACAGCTTTCAAACGTCATCTTTGGTATATTTTGGAGGAGGCTGTGGGACTTTCCCTGTTCAAAGATTGAATTTCAACTGATGAAAAGCAGAAAATGGTGGATAATATGTCTTGGCCTGAGAAACCAAAAGGAATGAAGAGGGTCGATGGAAAATCTTTTTTGCCACAAACTTCCCTCTCAGAATTTTTTACAATGAAGATAAAAAGGATATTTCCTGTGATTCTGTCAGAAGAACCTTTTATATATATATATATATATATATATATATATATATATATATATATATATATATATATATATATATATATATATATATATATATATGAGTGAATGACTGTGCTGAGAGAGCCATTTCTCTTATCCAACAATTTAACATGGTTATTACCAAAGATGAAGCTCAGCAACGGTTCCTTTTGAGAGTTGTGCAAGAACACCGGAAGGAAATTCCACTCCTCCAGAAATCAGCTTTCAAATGATGATGATTTATTGCCTTTGTTTAAAGAGTCTTATTTTATTTGTTTAATTTTGGTTGTGGTTAGTTTTAATGGTTTTTAAATGTATGCATTTCTTTTGCCAATATATTTTGGATCTATCTACATGCTTATTAATTTTCTTAGTTAGTAAATGAAAATATTCGATTTACCCCGGTGTATCTGAATTACACTGCCAAAATAGGTCCCTGGACCTATTTCAGTTTTTTGAGTGACCCCTAAATATTGAGCTATCTCCTCAAAATTTTGTGGGAACATTGCATTATTTGATAGGAATGAGGGTGACATACAGCTGAAAAAAATTTGAAATTTCTTTTGAAACACCCTAATATATATATATATATATATATATATATATATACATACATATATATATATATATATATATATATATATATATATATATATATATATATATATATATATATATATATATATAAAGGCATAGATATTTACCTTTTCTTTTGTTAGCTGCTGCAAATTCCAAGTAGCAACTCTGATGGCTGGCTGGCCCTGGTAGTTCCCAGTGAACACTTCTTTCACTACTGGACGTTCAGATCTAAATACCAGAAAAATTAATGTTATTTCTATTAATGTACATATATATAACAGGCAGAGATCTCCCTTAATGGAAGACAGTGTAGGAATCAAAACACTAATGAGGAGGTAGTTAGCAGTTCCATCACTCTGATTCTCTTTGTCACCTTTTACAAAATGCACACTGTATGGTAGCAGTACTATTACAACACAGTTGCAGAATGTGTGGCTCAGCCATCCCCACATTTATACTGAAGAATAGTGCAACTGCAATATATTAGCAACAATCACCATCACCATCACTTCAGCTCAAAAAGGTGATCATAGGCAGCAGCTAATTGCTTTAAGAATGTAAGGTTGGATGTTTCACAACAGCGTTTCATTAAAATTAAGATTTCTTCAGTAAATAGTATGCATCAGACATTTGGATGTGGTATAGGGGACAGCAGTCAAGACACTTGGAAGTGATATAAAGGACAGCAGTCAAGTGTGTGTGCTGAGAGGGACAAGTTGCATGACAAGACAAGGTGAGAACAATGAAAATCTGTATGAAGGATGTGGTAAAGGCATCTGTACAAATGATAGGAAGTGTGGAGTGATAGAGAGTAAAAAGAAATACAATTAAGTTTGTTGTAGGAAGAAGTGAAAAATTTGCAAAGAAAGTGTGTGTAAAATGTACATCTTATTTTGTATTAATTGTATTAATACTGTGTAGGGTAGCTTAGGTTTGTGCTTGTAAAGATTAATTTGTTGAGGATTATGGGAGGCCTATGTGACAAAGGCATTGTAGGAATAATACATGGCGAGGCTCCACTGACCCCTCGTCTCAAAACTTCATGCTGTGCCTTGATGTAGGTTGGTGGTAAGTGGACTCATGGATGTCAGTGTGATTCGTGGAGTTTATGGCAGGTACAAAAGTTGCTATACAAGTTGTATCTGGATATTGGATAGTGCATTATGGATAAGGTTTAGGTTAACTGTGTTTGTGATTCACTATTTGGGTATGATTATATGGCGGTTACAGGACATTATCTGGTCACCTATAAGTTAGGGGTAGTGAATTCAGGATTGTGCTGTGTGTACAGGGGCTCCAAGGTGTAGGTAGGAATTGATAGCAGTTGTGCTTCTTACGTTGTATAGTATTGCAAATCCAATGTGTTATTGAATTATGTATATGTATTGTTCGGCTGGTAGTGATGAAACTGCGCTTACAGGGTGAATGTTACTAAATAGAGGCATCATCTGGCAAGTTTACTGGTCTATGCTACAGAATGAATGAAATCAAGACCCTAATAAGAGAGAGATCCCAGTTAAAAAGTGAATGGGTAGAACAAAGGAGTACATTTCTGAAAGAGATGCTAGCGAAGATTAAAGGCTTGCACTAGAAAGAAGTGGAGGTTGTTCTGTTGAGGCCATCCCTTTGGGGAATGGTCCTAGAGTGAGTCTTTTTTACAAATTCACAATTCCTATACATTTACATATTTCCTCTGCTATGTGAACAGCATTTAAGGATTCCTTTACAAACTATGTCCATCTGGTTAAAGACTGAAGCCCTGAATCTTTTGTTCTATATAAACTAAATAGTATAGAAGCTGTCACAGCATCAACTGGAATACACATCAGCATGATTTATCATCAAATATACAAACTTGAAATAAAAAATACCTTAAGGAGAGAAGTTCATAAATGTCTGTGCTGAAGTCAACAGGATTTCTCAGGGATATCCCTTTTAAGTCAAGAGATGGTTGCTCGATGTCCTCTCCATTATTATTAAGTGGAGCAGAGTATGTTCTTCGGTGACCTAAAGCAATAATCAGATATTATCATTTCTTGTGGTAGCATGCCAGCATATGTTACTTACACTACCAGAAAAGTCAATCCCTCAAGACAAATAGATTTAGGTGAGAGAGAAGGAGAGAGAAAAAAATGTGGAGGAGCAAGGAGAGAGAGAGAGAGAGAGAGAGAGAGAGAGAGAGAGAGAGAGAGAGAGAGAGAGAGAGAGAGAGAGAGAGAGAGAGAGAGAGAGAGAGAGAGAGAGAGAGAGAATGCAGATTCACAATATAGCACAGCATATACACAAAGCAGCAGAGAAATTCACAATACAACAGAATTCCTTAGATTATGAAAATAAGAATTTATCATGTGAACAAAAATAAGTACAGTACGCTCCTGAATTTCACAGTATCCAAGTTTCACAATCCTCGAGTTTTATGCTGAATCCTAAATTCTTATCATTCCAATTTTTGCACAGTATCTCCTCAGTTTCACACTATTGTTGTGTATGGGTCACTTCTTCCTACCATTGGTGTTACACATGCTACTGCAACATTAGTCATGCCTCCTTGCATGCAAGAGAGGGGGAGAGAAAGGCTAGTGTCACACTACACAGCAATGGTGCTGGCACATTATGAAAGCACACACTAACAGATGAGAGATATCTCACTACTGTGGCACTGCCACATCCACTGTACAATACACACTGTATAGTGTAGTGGTTATCAAGCTCAGCTCACAACTGAGAAGGCCAGAGTTCGAGTTCCGGGCGTGGCCAAGCAAATGGGCAAGCCTCTTAATGTGTAGCCCCTGTTTGCCTAGCAGCAAGAAGGTAAGAGATGCAACCTGAGGGATTGTGACCTTGCTGTCCTGATGTGTGGTGTGTGAGAGGTCTCAGTCCTACCCAAAGATCAGTCAGTATGAGCTCTGACCAGCAGACAATTGTAGTTGAATGACTGCATCATACTGCTATAGCACCTCACTGCTGTACCATGACAAATGTGAAGACAAAAAACACACACATGGTTATAGATAAGGTGGTGTCACACCACCACACCACTGTGTCATGTCAGATATTAACACAATACATACACTCACAAAGTTCTGGGCCATGTGGCTGGAATACATAAATAAACATTTTTCCAGTGTTTCCAATAACCCAAATCTCACGATCCTTAAGTTTAGCACTATGCCTTCAGAGGTAAGCAAGCAAAACTTGAGAGGATACCATATCCATTTTAACAATACAGTGTTTAGTGTATATATATATATATATATATATATATATATATATATATATATATATATATATATATATATAAAGGGAAGTGTTTAGTATGTATATATACAATCTATATATACAATTTTCTTTGTATATATATAAGACTTGTCATGAACAGTAACAAAGAATATTTTGACCAGTCAGGAGTGAATGTTTTCATATACATTCCTATCTTTTGGGCTCAGAGTTATTATAGACTGAATACTTCTGTAGGAACTGAGACATACTTGGGGATTATTTTGTTTTTTCTATGCCTATGTCAACATGCATATAATACCAAAGCAATAAAATGAAATTGAAAACTACAGTATTGGAGAGGGATAAAGATTTTGCTTATAAATGTTTTGGAGCATTGACATTGTTGCGGAGTTGGTTACACAGGCAGGCTGCTATGTTTTCTCAAAAATCATCACATAGAAAGGTAAGTTACTTTCTCCTAGAAAGTTACTTCTCAAATCTATAGTCAGTAAGGCATAAGAAATAGGAAGTGAGGCTTCAGAGTAAAGGAAAACTTTAAGTCATAAAATTCATAGTATTTTCTTTTTCTCTGAGAACTGCAGTTGTAGAAACCATGGCCCTAAGATGTGGGATGATGCCAGATGCACATCCGGCCATTTTGTTGAACATACAGTTCTTGTTTATTTATAGGTATTTGTAATGTAAAGAAGTACTTATTTATTTCACGCACTATAGAGTTGTGGAAAGTGTATGTAAAGGTGAGAATAAAAGCTTTAAAAAATATAAAAATAAAATTCTGCATCACTAGTCTCATATCCTGAGCTCTGAGAAGGGAAAAAAAATCCAAGAATCAAAATTATAAGGTAGCCACACTTCCATTCATGCCATGGGAAAAATATGTATATATATAAAACAATTTTACAGGGAAAAAAATGCAACCTGACATGACCTTTATTTCTGACAAAGCACAACACTGTATGGGTTAAGAACTGTCCACTCTTTTCATGAATAGTATTAAGTCTTCCTGCTCACCTGCCATTCTGCCATTAAGATTACGTGAAGACATTTTGCTACAGCTTGCAACTGAGATCACATCACTGACTTGGGGGGAGGCTGGAGAGACACTGCTGACTGTAAGATACATCCTCAGGATACTGAGAACACGACCAGATATCCCTTTGACTTTAATTAAGTCATCAATGTTCTTGAAAGGACCTTTTCTTTCTCTAAAAAGAAAGAGGAAAACTTAATACTATATCCCATAAATTCTTTCAATATCACCAAACTTCCTCTTTGAAAAGGAAAAATAAAGAATATACTCCAAACTTATATATTTGCTGTCTAGTATCTGAAATCTAGACTCACCCACATAGTAAATTTTTCATATATCATGGGAAAAATCAGCATCTTTAATATCAGGAAATATGATACATATTTTTCACATCTTATGCCAATAACACTTAGATGCTTTGTTTTTGTGATCTTCTAAGCTTCATAATTGTGACTTTCAAGTATATGTTAAGTATAACTGAACCAAATGGCCATACATGTAAGGCCTTTCACCAAACAAGTTATTGATATCTAATGGCTCAATATTGCTGAAAATATTCTTCATACATACCTGTACTCTACAATGTTGGCTGCCAACTCTTGATTCATTCCACGTATATTCATCAGATCAAAGATGGATGCAGCATTTACATTGATGGCTCGGATAGGTGATCCATGGACACTACGCCCACCTTGTGACTGCTGTGACCGCTGTGATCGTCCAGACCCATAGCTTGGTAGAGAATCTATACTCTGTGTTCGAGATGATGAGCGACTGAAATATGAATATTCAACATAAATAGATAATCATAAATGATACTAAATTGTCGTTCTCTACAGAGAAAGAGCTAAGCAAGTTACATTTCCTTAAGGTGTATCATAAGGTGCAAAATATTCAGTACAGTGTACTTCTTATACAGTCAGTGAATGCCGATCTTGTGTCGCAGTGGCACGTGCTACTTAGGGAGCATATTTTACTTAAGGCCTCCCAGCTAGCATAAAAAATGGGCTGGGACAAATTGACTTATTGGCATCTCAAGTGCATCTTTCCTCCTCAATCACAGCCATAGCAACAGTGAGCAGTATTAACTATTATAATCAGTATTCATTGTGTTTTTGGTGATGCATAATCTGTTTTTTCTTGGATTGAAATCCATTTTGTTCTGTTAATTTTGTGGTGCTTTTAAGGATGAGTGCAAGGCAGACAAGTCATGGCGACATCATTCAATCATAGATCTTCATATGTAAGACTTGAATGGTATTGATATAGCAAAACATGCCAATTAGAAAAAATTTAAGTTCCAGAACCTCATACAAAAATTTACCAAGGAGGCAGTGAGGAATTATCTCTTCACAGCCACAGTGGTGGCATTCCCACTGCTTCTCTTCAACTGCCTTGCTGTCAGATTAGTGTCCAACTGCCTTCATAGAGAAGCTAGAAGCTGTGGGATAAAGATAAAAGGGATGCCACCACTGTGGTTGTGGAAAGACAATTCCTCACTGCCTCCCTTGACGAATTTTCGTTTGACATTCTGGAAGTTTTGCATTTTTAAATCCCCAAGTTTTGATATACTGACACCATTCAAAGCCAAACATGTGAAGATTTATGATGGAATTATATCACAGCCTGCTTCACACTCATCACTACAAACACCACAGCATAAACAGAACATAATGCATTTCACCATGAGAACAAAGCCAATCACATGTCACTAAAGACACAATGAAAACTGACACTGGGAACCTGCTTAATACCAGTCATTATTGCTATGGCTGTCAGTGAGGAGGAAAGATGCACTTTAGATGCCAATAAGTCAATTTGTCCCAGCTCAATTTTTATGCTTGCTGGGAGGCCTTTAGTAAAACACACTTCCAAAGCAGCATGTGACTGTATTCAAGGAGACTGAAAAACAAAAGACACAAGCAAATGCTGCAAATCTGTAAGTTCTTACTGCCAATTTTGAAATGCATCAAATATTTTCATGTAATACTGAAAACAACTAAAAAGGTTATAAGAGTAATGAAAATTGTTAATCTGGATACCTGGAATAGACAAGAAGTGATAGAGGCATGGAGTGTACATCAACTAATGGGAAAAAAAACTACACAAAGATATATAGGACCACACAAGTTTAGCTTAGGTTCTCTATGTTATAAATAAGTAAATACACACACACACACACACACACACACACACACACACACACACACACACACACACACACACACACACACACACCATGAATATATATATATATATATATATATATATATATATATATATATATATATATATATATATATATATATATATATATATATATATATATATATATATATGTATATATATATATGTATATATATATATATATATGTATATATATATGTATATATATATATATATATATATATATATATATATATATATATATATATATATATATATACGAGTATATATATATATATATATATATATATATATATATATATATATATATATATATATATATATATATATATATATATATATATATATATATATATATATATATATATATATATATATATATATATATATATATATATATATATATATATATATATATATATATATATATATATATATATATATATATATATATATATATATATATATAGTATCAGTTGACTTAGGTAAATCAGCATATTGTAGATGTGAAACTGGATCACTGACCTTGAAGACATCCTTTTTACAGTGATGTCACTCTTAAATGACTGGAGGCGAGTTGCACCCACACCTGACACCAATGCCAGGTCTTCCACACGACGAAACCCTCCAATGGCTGTTCGGTATTCCACAATGTTTCTTGCTACAGAGCGAGTCACTCCGGGCAGGATCATTAATTCTTCTTCAGCAGCAGTGTTAATATTTAATAAATTTTTCTAGAAGTGATGTGAAAAGAAAAGTGGTTGAAGAAGCAAATTATAGGATGACAAACATAATGGAATAAAGAGAGGAGTATCATAACATCTGAATTGAATTAGCTGACCTGTCTGAAATTTTTTTCTGAAATGCCCAGCCTCCTTCACATACAAGGAAATTAATACACTAAGATGAACCTCATAAAACCCAGAAAACTAAGGCAAAGCACTAACTTACCTTGTAGTCATAATCATACAAATTGAATGTTGCTGATAAGTCTTTGGATTTATTTTTCTTGAATTTATTGGACCAAGAGCTTCGCCGTGAAAATTTATGGCCTGTTGCTCTCTTGATTGGAGACTCTTGAGGTGATACATCTGTGCCATTCTCTGGCACTTTGCAAGAAATAACAAAACACAAATATTAATTAGTTTGATATACAGTATACACATATGCATACAGTCAGTGCAATTCAAAATGAAGAAAAATATTAAGCTCCTGGAGGAGAATTTAGCTGAATGCTTTGCAAAAACCAGAGCTGAGTACTTTTTAGCAGGATAATGCTCTATGCCACACCTCAAGTCACCTGGACTTCATAGAGGATTGGCCAGGGAAGATTCCTGATATATCTCTCACTGAAGATCTCTAGGGACTTATGAGGGCATGACTTTGTTGAGAAGACATATCTATTACCTCAGAGTTGGTGGAAACTACTTGCACAGTTTAGCAAAGCCCACTCCTACTATGAGCATAAAGTTGATCCATGCCCCAACATCTGTAGCAAGTGACTGAGGCTTGATTGGGATTTCCACTCAGCAAGTAATAAAGATGGCATAATTATCAAGCAATTTTTAAAAATAAATCTTTTATATTTCTTTATACAGGTGTCCTGTGAGTTAAGGTACATACTTCAGGATTTGATAGTTCAAGCAATTCTAAATAAAAAATACTCTATACATATATGGCATGTTTTGCTTTATTTTGCTAGAAACTAACATGTAAGTTGTGTGTTGTAGGAACTACCTGCCTGGGTGGTCCTTCGCCTCCTTCCTTCTCACCTTGGCTTGCTACATACTTGAGTGGCACCACGAGGCATTAAGCAATAATTTTTTTCTGTACAATCTACGCAGTCAAAGCCTTATAGGACACAATTAGCAAATGACAGATTAAATTTTTGTATGTGTCAGTGAAGAAAATGTACCGGTAACACATCAATACAGTGGTTGTTAAATGCTACTTTTTAAACATACATGGCAACTCACCAGCTTCATGATGACTACCTGGTGTTCCCTCCACTCCTGTAAATGTCCCTTTGATATTCCTTCTAAGTGATGTCAAATTGTGCTATGATCCATGAAGTTTGTTCCTTTATGTATTTGTATTTGTATTCTTGTACTGATGGTAGGGCTTTGTATTTTTATCCAGATGATACTGTCTTGAGCTGCTCCAATAGATTCAGCTGCTGCAGAAAACATCCTCTCTCAGGGAGATGCTGACACACTATGTAGAACATTCTAGCTATCTGGGTGTCTTCTGTCTGATTATCTTCATCTGTATTCCCCTGCTGCAGCCTGGGCATTCCCATTACAGAATGAATATATACATATTTGGACATGAATATCATGTCCAAATACTCACCATTACTGAATGTGAAAGGCATCTTCACCATAACAAAAAGATGCACTTTGGCAGTCGGCTGAATGATGAGGCCTGTCACTTACGGAATCAAGACGTCAACTGTTAACTTGAGTGTTGAGGGGGTGACAGTTGCAATGAGTTGCCAAGTATGTTTAGAAGTAGCAATTAAAAACCACTGAATTGCTGTGTTGCCTGTACATTTTCTTCACTGTCATTTGGAAACTGTTTTCTGTAAGGGTTTGACTGCATAGACTGTATACAGAAAATGATCACTTAATGCCATGTGACACAATTTGAGTAGGTAGCAAGCTGAGGTGGGAGGGTAGGAGGCGGAGGCCAACCAGGCAAGCAGTTCACACAACACATAACTTGCACATTAATTTTAGCAAAATAAAGCAAAACACAGCATATGTGTATAGAGTATTTTTGACTTAGAATTACCTGAACTATTAAACATTGAAGTTATGTACCTTAATTCGCCGGACACCCTGTATTTTTTCATAGTTTTCTTCTTCTTAATTTTGAATTGCACAGACTGTATACACACACACACACACACACACACACATGTATTTTGTATATATATATATATATATATATATATATATATATATATATATATATATATATATATATATATATATATATATATATATATATATATATATATATATATATATATATGCACAGTAAACCCTCGTTATACCAGACCCTGTTACAGTAAAATCCCTCTCATCCGGCATTTGAGTATCCGGCAGCTTCAAGTATCCGGCACATTTTTCCCCAAGCCTTAAAATCAATAAAAAATCAATGTGTACTCATAAAATCAATTAAAATTCCCGCGCGAGGCATACTTTGTCCCCTCGCCACCAGAGCGCACTGCTTCGCGCCACCCGCAGCCCACTGCACTGTGTTTACTCAGTGACTCAGTCCCGTGTGTGCACTGTTTATCGCCTGACGCCTTCATCATGCCTAAAGTTGTAGAAAAGAGGAAGCGTGTTGTGCTTACACTTAAGCAGCTGATCAGATCAGTTGCTGATTAAGATTAGCTGATCTTTGTTATGGTAAGATGCGTGAGTGTAGGGTAGTGATTGTGGACATAATTTCGCTTCTATTCAAGTATCCGGCATGTCGGCGGTCCCGTTGATGCCGGATAAGAGGGATTTTACTGTATAATGGATTTCCCTATTTAACGGACACGTATGGCCTACAGACCATCCATCAGATTTACCAGATAAATGTTGGTAAATGAGGTGAAATGGAATATTAACTGTGTATTATTATTGATAATTCACTAAATTCTTACAACACACATTCCACAGTATTTTAAATCAGGTACATGTTTGTCAACATTGCAAATATTTTATTACACTGTGGCGTTTCGGCATGTTTGGAGCTTCCTTCTAGTGGAGCTCATCATGGTAAGAAATCCTGGTAAGCAGTGGCAGTGGCAAGAGAATTAGCGAGGGAGGGAGGGAGGGAGGGAGGGTGTGGGTAGTGGTGGTGGTGGTGGTGGTGGTGGTGGTGGTGGTGAGTTCATACCACACTGGCCAGGGTTGCACTGTCTGCCATAATTATGGTATTCTGTCATAATCTGGTGCTTGTCTGCCATCTGCTATACACTATGTCATAATGTACAAAAAAAATGTCATAATTTTCACATTGCTGTATTTGTGCTGGCCAGCAGCACAACCCTGGCACCCACACACTACTTCTGCCTCAGTCTTGTACCAGCAGAGAGTAAAAAAATTTTTTACCATAAGATTTGTTTTATTTATACCAAAATAAAGTATATGCTGTATAATTTACATCCAATGAGAGAGAGAGAGAGAGAGAGAGAGAGAGAGAGAGAGAGAGAGAGAGAGAGAGAGAGAGAGAGAGAGAGAGAGAGAGAGAGAGAGAGAGAGAGAGAGAGAGAGAGAGAGAGAGAGAGATGGGGCTAGGATGGATGAATGGATGAAGGGAGGGAAGGATGAGGAGGGTAGGGAAGGGGGAGGGGAGTTTAGAGGTTGTGGTGCTCCTGACCCACTCACTGCTGCTTTTATCAGATTTTCACATTTAACATCAGTGGCTTCACCACAATTAGTCTGGTATAATAAGGGTTTACTGTGTGTGTGTGTGTGTGTGTGTGTGTGTGTGTGTGTGTGTGTGTGTGTGTGTATATATATTATATATATATATATATATATATATATATATATATATATATATATATATATATATATATATATATATATATATATATATATATATATATATATATATATATATATATATATATAAACATGGATTTTCTCTATAGATAGGAAATATCTAGTTAAAAAATATTTCTTGAAATGTAGACAAATGAAGTGAGATTGTACAATATATACCTTGCAGAGTCGCGTTTAAGTCAGTTCCATCACTGGTGTGAGGAGGAAGCTCCCCACTAGTACACTGTCCCATTTTACTTTTGTTTCATAGGAGTTACACCTTACCTAGAATATGTGAAAGATTATTAATTCTTACTTTGGCTTCCACAATTCAATAAAAGTTCTATAAATTATATATTTGGACAACTATGAATATCCTGTAATTTATATATTTATGCTGTCTGCACATCTATGAAAGTATCTGTTAATATAAGTGCCTCTTATAGGCTGACAAATATTTGGAAGTATCTGAAAACACTGCAGAATAGTCAGTTTACAAAAAATGCACCAAAGAGTGAGAGGTATGAGGCTGGCTCTAGATGTGGGCATGATGGGGAGATGACTACAAAGATAACCCTCTGGAGACAAGTGCATGACACACAGGGTGGCAGTGAGTGGGGGTAGTGCTGCCCTTTTACCACTCAAAGCCTTGCCACAACACACTCACAAACATTCAGAAGTTGGTGTTGCACAGTTCATCTCACATATCAGACAATACTTAAATGTGATGATAAATGACGAATGTTAGTGATGAAATATAAGTAAAAATAGGACAGCAAAATTAATGAGAGCAAGATTTACCTACCTCCAATTCTATTCTGAAGCGTCATAATAAAGCTGTAAGGATGAGTTGTTTTGGTAGGAAATGGTGAAATGTTGTCTTCCTCAGAGTGAAGTTCATCATCTTTCCATTACTTCTTGCATTATTAACACTATAGATTCTACAAAAGAAATTTTTATTTGAGAAAGGTGGGAATACAATATTTTTCCTATTTGCTTTTGTATAAGTTTAGTGGAAAATAAAGATATTAAGAACTTCGTCTTGGTTATACTATAAACTACTGTTTCCTATTTTATTTGAAATTCAGTCACATGATAGTGTAAGCATCACATAAGTAATAACTTAGTTAGGTTCATATAATCATATACATAAAAAAAAAAAAAACTAAAAGTCATGAGGCATGCACTTTTCAGGAGCTTGCTATTTGCCACTAATTACAAGAAAAATATATGAATGAAAATACAAATGATCTGTTTGGCCTACCAAAATTCTATGGTCATGGATAATGGCTCACAGAAAGTCAGAAAAAGGGGCCTAATCGATGTCTCCTTTGTTGCTAACATTGAGTAAATAAATGTATGCTCACATTTATAGAAATCTTTGTCCTTCTAAGCAGTTCCTCATATTTCAGTATCAAGGGAGCATCAAACACCACCTATCTCCAGCAGGACTCTGGCAGAAATCTTGAAGGGCGAGACTGTTGCTCAACTATGAAAGATGTGGGTGTCTTATCTTCCTTATCAACTTGTAACTGCTCATAACACCTTTATCAGTGCTCTAACCTTGATCCACACACTTTTCTCTAATATTTACTTCTCAACATTATGCTGTAATTTTCTTCCAATAAAAACCATGTAATGCTTTAGTAGAAACTGTATGGGTAAATAAGGAAATGCTTAAAGTCTCCTTTGACTTGGTCATCTTAATGCTCATTCCAGATCTTATCTCATACCACAACAGATTCTATTTTATGCCTGTGTCATTGACATCAATGTTTTCTTTATTCCAAAGTGTTAGCTCTAAAAAGGGGCCTTATCTGTCTTTGTATGAACTACAGGTTTCATATGCTATAGAGGAGAGTCTGATCACACAGATTTGTCAGACAGGTTAAAGTCAAAAACAGCTTTTTTATCTAATTGCCTGCCTTTCTGTAACTGATTGTCTTCAATCCCTTACAATCTATAGCAATACTGCAAGTTTTGCAAATTTCCTCTACTTTTGCTGGCTAGTGTGAGTTATTTAAAATATGTGACCAGGGAATCAGTACAGTTGACAGAACAGATAATGTTTTTAAGGGGCTTCTTTACTTAATAGTGTTATTGACTACCTTTTTTCACAGTTCATATATATATATATATATATATATATATATATATATATATATATATATATATATATATATATATATATATATATATATATATATATACAGATGCTGTTTTGTATGGAGTTTCCTTTTATGGAATATCATTAAATTGTCAGGAAGAGACAATTCTAAATAAATTTCAACATCTACCTGAAAAAAAACACAAAATTGTCCTAAAAAAAAAGAAAGAAAGAAAAAAAACAAATTTGAGCAAGATATTTACTTTCAATCAGAAAACTCTCTTCTCTACAAGAGAGAAAAATAATCTCTAAATACTATGAATTTTCTCTGTCAAATTCAAATATTTGATGCTGTCATAAGTTTGGAAAATATGTAGTACTCGTATGTGCTTACAAATTTTATAACCATTCTCAGGTTTTAGATTTCACAATTTGGGATAATTACAATGTCCACTTCATCATTTGTGAATGAAAAGTAATAAAAGAAAATAATTTTGAAGATTTTTTTTTTCAAACTTTTCAGGCTGAGCCTTTCATAAGTATTGAGGCAATAATACATAGATTTACTCAAGAAAAAATATCATTCTTGTATGCAGTATTTAGAGATAGCACCCATATTTTTACACACTTTTTTTTCTCATCAGGGTTATTTTCTAGGAACAATGTGGTGATTAGTCATCATCGTATGAGTTTTCTCCAAGGATAGTGCAGAATTCTTATCAGAATATCATTAGAATCATGAAAACATCATTGAAAGCTCCAAGAATTTCACTGCGGCCTGTTAAGTCTCCACAATCAGACAGCCTAAAGTTTGAGAATATGAAACACACATAACTATTCTGTAGGTAACTGAGGAATTCTTTCAAAAATTATTACGTGAATAATTTTCATTCTCTGAGGCAAGATATATATGACTCCTTTCTGCATCTTTCACTGCCCCATCCCCCAAAAAATCTTATTTCACACAAAGTTTCCAAATCTGTTGGCCACAGGAGAGAGAGAGAGAGAGAGAGAGAGAGAGAGAGAGAGAGAGAGAGAGAGAGAGAGAGAGAGAGAGAGAGAGAGAGAGAGTATAGAAGGGAATTAGAATATTACCTATTGCTATAGATGAATTCTCAGAGGACAAGTCTATTATATTCATGAGCTGCTTACCTTATTGCAACAGTAAACGTACCCTTGCGCTCCTGATTGATCTTCCCTGATGGAACTCTCTCAGACTAGCTAATAGTGGGTCAAGGTTTTGTACATCCTTTGTTAACTAAGTCCTTCTGTATTCCAATGCTTCCTACTTTCTATAAAATCTCTTTTCTTTCAAATCCCAAAAATCTACCCTAGAGTTCATGACACCAGCCAGTAGGCGTAAAAACTCAACATAATAAATAAACACTAAACCAGAGAATCCTGTTGGCCACAATTCAGATAAGCCTGTCTCTGCCTTTTTAGTCTGACATGAAAACACGTGTAACATATTGTTAAAACTACTCAGGTACATGTACATGATACATACAGTGCCTTTAGGCAGCATTATTTTCCACTAAAAGAAGGAAATTCACTACAAAGAAAAGTTATGTTTACCTTCAGTTCGGCGCCCGCCATCTCGGGTCTCGGCACTCACCTGGCATCCCAGCCCCGAATCCAGATCAGCAGAAGGGCCGTGGTTCTTGGTAAAGACGGTTCTATATAGTTTGTTTTCCCATAAAAGAAAAAAAAATAAATATAAAGAACAAAATAGAAAAAAAAGTGTAAGAATAAGAAAACAGTTGACACTACTATTCACCTCACATACCACGGCGCCAATGAACCTTGATCTAGCTTCCTTGCTCTGACAGAACAAGGAAACTTGGCTCTTAAAGTTCTTTGGCTGGAACATTAGGAGAAATATAAATAATAAAACAAGAAAAGAAATATCATAAGTATATCACACAGCGCCAATGAGTCTTGATCTAGCTTCCTTGGCACTAATGGAACCGAAGAATGGATGGATCACATGATCACACCCTTCAAGGCAACAAGTGTATTGTGTAAGTTTCTTTGGCACTGATAGAACATGATCATCATACCCACGACATCAACTACACAATAAGATAATGGCCGTAAAACAAGACATAAAGGGGTAACCTTAAAAAAAATCTTAAACTCACGATGGAAAAGTAGCTTATGGACATAATGAGATGAAATTCTCTCTCTCTCTCTCTCTCTCTCTCTCTCTCTCTCTCTCTCTCTGTGTGTGTGTGTGTGTGTGTGTGTGTGTGTGTGTGTGTGTGTGTGTAGACTCAAATTATTGAATACAACAATATCTCTTTTAGCCTGAACACTTGCAAGCGTGATCGTCAACAGATGCGATGTCAATTTGCCTGGTGTTGAGCCTCCTGCTAAACTTTGTATCTCTTCCATGTGAAAGAAGCCTTCAAAGACATGCAGGAAATAAAAAGGGAAATCATGCGGTTTTTTTTTTTTTTGTCTCAGATGGAATAAACAAATAGGATGAACCGGAAATAAAATAGTAATGGTAGGTGGAGAGGACAGATAAATAAATAGATTGATTTTAGTTGGCATAGACTAATAATACCGCAGAGCTTTCTGTCCATGAACGACTGTTTCGCACATGTTTAGTTACTATAACTATCATCTGGAAATACATGTAATTTATAAGTAATTACCTAATTACTTCTAATAACTTATTTCGGTGTAATTATAATATATTTTCAGAAAAAAAAGGAAAAGGAAAAATGTGAGGTCATTTACCTACCCGCGCCGAGAATACTATAATACTGGAAAAAAATAAATTACAGCGGTGGCATGACAATTAAGCAGCATCGAAATTTTTTTTTCTTTTTAATTACAAAAGGTATTAATCTTTTACTTTCATCTAATCGGGTGCATGTTACATTCACTTTTTATATTGGAATGTTCCAAGAGCATTTCCAGTCATGATGATTTTTGTGTATCTACAGTCTTTTCAAGTAATTTCAAGGGAAAGAGAAGACCTGGGATATGTGCTATAACCAGGCACCGCTGATCTCGTCTTGATGTGAATACTGACCTGTCAGCACTGAGTTGCCAAACCTGCTCCTATCTCTCATAGGTACGTATCCTCTTTGCGATAAAGATAAGAGCCAGTTCTGCTGCAGTCTTCTTGATGCTTTAAGGTGCTGTCCTCCCACGAGAGTCTACGCGTCCCTTGGGATGTCTCTGCTGAAGGATTGGGTGACTTGGGTTCACTAAGAGGGGAAAAATTTCACGCTCGAAAATTGACGGGATAATTTTGTTTTTGAAGCAGAAGTTCATTGTAAGAGAAATACATTTTACAAGGTTTACATTTGCAGGCATCTTCGTGACCTGTTTATCCAGACACTCCAACAGATCCGCGTTTGAGGCCGAAAAGCACACACAAAACCAAAGTTAGTCGTACTGACTAACTTTTCTTAGTAAAACCCATGGGGTCTAGAATGAGTGGCAGCATTAGTCACAGTGACTAACATAATGTTAGTCAATTTGTGACTAACTGAGCACTCAACCTGAGTATGGTCTTACTCAAATATATCTGACTAATGCCTTCGTACTGTTCACTGCTTCTGCTAACCACATTAGTAAAGTGGTTAGTTAAGGTTAGTCAATTAAATGACTAATTAGTTAGTCTTTCTTAGGCAGATGATGAATCATTAGTACCTTTAATACTAGCAGCTAGCTACTGCTGTCTCAAGGTTAGGGAAAGAATAGGTAATAAATTCAATACATTCATATACAATTAAATGTTCCCTCCATTTCATTGCATTAAAAAAAAAATAAAATAAAATAAACACTATAATTTTTATCATCTATAGTATAATATGCTTTTCACTTGAACATTTAACAGAAAGCTCCCCTCAAAACTGTAATGATATATAAAACAGATGTAAAAAATAAACTCCATTAGTAACACTTCATCCTAGCATGAGAAAAAAAAAAAAAAGCAACACAAAAACAACCTCTTTTGACAAGCCATTAAGTAAATAATACACATTTGTGAGTATTAATCACTAAAACTTGCAATGTGGAAAAGAAAGTAAGCATCTCTTAAGATATGAATATTAAACCTTCCTCCCATTCATAAACTAAAGGAAAAAATATGTAAGTAAAGTTAACATAAATTAAATGTAAGGAGTTACAGACCCTGTAAAGAATTAATTAATTAGTCCACTGCTAATCATTATATCACAGTACTTTTAAGAAACTTAGGGAAACAACCAGTGCAAAAATAGACATTTAACCTTATTTGTACAAGCTTTTAACCCAGATCATATCCATATGTCACCATTAATCCTTTAAAGCCACACAAAAAAAGAAAATGAGTATTTCTATGGGATATACTAACTAAACAAATCTACAGAAATGCTCAGAAATGCTTCACGTATCACTTGCAATAACATAGAGAAATAAAAAAAAAAAGTTAAAAATGCATTAAAAAATAAAAAAATAAAAATATATGCATCATATGGTACATGAAGAATACTTCCCAATTTGGAGAGAGAGAGAGAGAGAGAGAGAGAGAGAGAGAGAGAGAGAGAGAGAGAGAGAGAGAGAGAGAGTGTCTACTCTCCATTCATTCGAGTCCCGAATCCTTGATGACGTCACAGGCGAGGTGCCGGCGCCCCGCTGCCATACGTACGTAACGTATTTCATTTTGAAATTGACCCATAGAAAAAATTAAGCTAGGTTCGAATGCATTATATATTCTGACTTGACAATTACTTTAATTAATATTAACAATATCAAAACACCTCCAGTCTCAGTAGTTATAAAGAAATATTATGTGAAATATGGAAAAAGTGTTGGAAATTTTGACACCATTAAAAACACTGAAAAGTCCACCTATTCCACTTTACACTGGTAAAAAAACATTTTAAAAAATCTGAACTATTTTTTAAAATAATGCACACTTAGTTACAAGCTACAATAAAAAAATAAAGAAGCTAAAAAATGACAAAATCACCACTTTCAACGGGACAATAAGCCTATTCAAATTCCACATACTTAACTCAACAGGAACGCAACATACTTTAAAAATCATAAACGATTTTTTGAAGCAATAAAATCTTCATTAAAGCCTCAAATAAAAAAGCCAAAAACCAGGCTGGGTAAATTTCACCGTACAAACTGCCCCTTATTTACATAAAAAACAACACCAAACTCAGCACATATACTTAACTGAAGCAAGAAAACACTTCAAAAGCAACGAAATATTTTTAGAAACCATAAAATCTTACTATACAAGCCAAATAAATTAATTCAGAAAAATAAAAAAAAATATTGGAACCAACAAGCCGGAACAGGTGCCAGTCCATCATGGCGGCCCTCGGCGGCGACCTCAGTGGGGGAGCCGGCGGCCATGTTGCCTTATTTATTCCTATATAACACCAAAACCAGGCAATAACGGATATATCTAACCAGCGGATATGAAGGCTAGACATGTGGATCCGTCTTGTGATATGTTAGGCTTACAATAAGTGAGAGACGAGGCAAATAATGGCTAATAACACAGCTGACAGCTTGTTTACATATTGGCGAACATTAAATATTTGAATAAATTTCCAACTCTTTCCAGACTCAGACGTAAACAAAACCTACATATAAATAATTAACCCCTAAAAAAACTAAATAACGAATAATGAATCCTAAATAAACGAATACAAGATACTACAGGGAGGATTAAGGTGTTGTGAAGGCAGTAAGGCTGACTGAGGAGAGACTGGCCCCGCTGGACTCACCTTACGTACTCGTGCCTCTCTGGTGATGCTTGACGGTGCTTGGTGCAGGAAGAAGGTGTCGGGAAGACGGAAACACTGGTTAATAGAGCGTGTAGGGCAAGATTGACCAGTGCTGACCAAAACACTGCAGCCAGCCAGTCGCTCGCCGTGGTAACTCCCCAGCGCCACCTGTCACTGATCCAACACCCACCCACCCACCCACACACACACACACACACAAAAGTTGACATGCTATCAAATAATATGTCAAATAATATAAATATCCTCACTTCCTGACTCTCCTTTCCCCACTCCACCCCCGATAAGTGATTATGAACGCAATCTTCACTCAGTGCGGCACCGTGTCACCGCAGCAAACACGAACCAGGGCAGAATAGGCTCAACTGAAATGCTCCTACTCTCTCTCTCTCTCTCTCTCTCTCTCTCTCTCTCTCCTCACGACTGTTTTTCAAAGCTATAAAGATGATTATCAGGGTATTCAATGGTGTTTCTCCTGTTATTAATGTAGAAATGTTGTTAATCTGTCACTAAAACCGTAAAAATACCCTTGAAGACCTGTGCAACTACTGACAGAGAGAGAGAGAGAGAGAGAGAGAGAGAGAGAGAGAGAGAGAGAGAGAGAGATAACTAGCAATAACACTCACACACACATACACACACCAGTGCATTTATAAACCTTCAAATTTCCCGCACTTTTTCAATGCCTAGGAAGGAGGGAGCGCGAGAGGTAAGACGAGATATCCTACAAAGCCTAACATTTTCCCAAATATTATGTTTTACTGATGTTCTACAAAAAAAATAAATAACTAAATTACCATCGAACAAAGAAACAAGGGACATAACATAAATAAACAATAGAAAAAATATTAAAACAGAAGAAAAACAACCACCAAAGAAATAAACTAACAGGAATGTCACGTACAGATGTGTGTGTGTGTGTGTGTGTGTGTGTGTGTGTGTGTGTGCATTCCTCATTATTTTGAGAGCTACTGCTAACATTTTCTTTATCCTCACAATTTTTTTTAAGGTTTGTGCTTCACGATCAGGTGCAGCCATATTGCTAAAACAACGCCTTTTTATTCTGATAGTCTGTAGACTACCTGCCTCTCTATCTCTAACGTTATGATTCGCGACGAACCTGAATGTGTGGACAAACGCTGGCATAGTAACGGACAACCCCATTCTTATTATTTCATAGAACAAGACGAATTTCAAATATACTAAGCTATAAATGATATACTCGTATTCATAATATTTAAGTTGATATTCAATCTTCCAGCTAAGCTAAGTTCAGTCATGTCTGACGACTACATTTTAAGCCACACATATGTGGTTGTGTGCGGTTGTGGCCGTCAGACTCGCTAGCTCTCCCATGGAATACTCTGTAGTATAGTAGTAGATAGTAGTGTGTAGCAGAGATAGCAGCAGTGACAGAAAAGAAGTCTAGTATCATCAGATAATCAATTAACTAGACAAGTGTGGGCGGGATACGGTTCCACAACAGCAGCGTGGCAGGGCAAGCAAGCTGAGTCTCGTTTTACATGCTGATTACACCCGACAGACCATCTGTGGGTTTCCTTAATCAACAGCTGGTGCATCCCAAAGGAGGTTGTTAGGCGGCGCAGGGAACACTTCAAAGACGACCCGGCGAGGTGCTGCATCGTGCTTTGCCTTAGGAAGTCACGTGCAGGTATTAAGGAAATTAACTTTAAAATACACTCCTGAACAATAATAATTTATTGATGTCTTTACGTTCACGGCAGGAATGAACTTAAAAATACACGCCAGAGTCATTTCAGTGATATCTTCTCGTTCACAGCAGGAATGAATTTAAAAATACACGCAGAATAATGAGAATTTCACTGGCGGGAAAGTCAGTTTTTACCATCCTCCCTTGATTATGCTGTGGTATGTAGTCTCCCAAAAAACCCGTAAGTTTACCATCATAGATGTTGCGATTATTAATTTATTTCATTGCGCCACCAGCTACATGGGATAGTGTGATAGTGTGTAGTACAAAGGGAGTTGGGTATGTAGAACAGGAAACCCAGCCATTCAACCTTTGTCCACTACCCGTAGCACCTCCCGCTAGCAGAGGCAAGAATAAATATAAAAGGGGAAAACAAAAGGAGAAAGGACAAATGAATTAGACGTGAGTAAGAGAAGAAAATAAGAAGCAAATATAGGAGGACAAAATAGAAAAGTAAATAATTAAACTATAAATACTGTCAGCTTAGGTAAGTTTATGTGGAAATTATCATCTCAAAGCGACGCAGAAAGTGGACGATGGAGGAAAGTCGCTTTAAGACAAGATTAGCTGAAATAATACAAATATCACCTTTTTTGGTATTCTACCATATATATATATATATATATATATATATATATATATATATATATATATATATATATATATATATATATATATATATATATATATATATATATATATATATATATATATATATATATATATATATATATATATATATATATATTATAACTACCTCGCACACCACAATATCAACAATTCCAATAAATTTCCCTTCATATACAACATTACGAGTACTCTCCTGAAATGTTCACATGACGAATATTTACAGAAAAAAAAAATAAAAAAAATAAAACAATCACATTTCATTCTCACATCACAACCATATACATTGTACATTTCGCGTCATTTTCTTCATATCGTGCACTGGCAGGATGTGTTTATTGGTTACGAAATCTGTAGAAAAGCTCTTACAGTTAACTTGTGTATTCCTAAATGACAATATGGACTTTAAAAGCAAGAAAAGTTCTGTAATAAGTCCCAAACTTCCTTCGGATAGAAACAAACGACATTACAAAGATACGAAATAAATGTCTGAGACAACTCAGAGATATTAACCTCTAAAGGACCGGGGGGCAGTAATTTGCCTACCGCAAGGACTGGAGGCTGAGCTCAAAACACGTAATATAACCTGTTTTCTCAGGCTTATTACTCTCAACCTACAATGAGCGAGTGAAGGAACACACCTCAATCAACTCCTCGTCTTTCGAATGGCACCATCCAAAAGTTTATAGGTGCCATGGTTACGGAGATATCACGAGTTGAATGAGGTGTCAGCGTACACTAAGCGTGGCTCAGCCCGCGCGTCCGATCGGCCTGCCCCGGCCGTGACTTGGGAATAAAGAAAACACGTTGTCCGCAATTTTCTATACATCCCATACCCAGGCATTTTCTCTGCTCTCGCGCATTACAGCAACTGATGGTGTGGTTAGCTTACCATACCAGAGTGGTTATGGAGGTAAGGAAATGCGGGGACGAGCGAGCCGAATCGGACACACCGGAATCACGTTCCTGGGAACTGGCCATGACGGAGGCTAGCTGTAGACTGACAACACTTGCTTTTTTATTCGAAACCAGTGCAGTTATAGGCCAGCCTAGCAAATCGGGTGGAAAATAACATAATATGGCTTTATTTTAGCAAAGACGGCGATCGATGTCTGGTCTTTTAGCGGCAGGACGTCGATCGACGTCCCAGGTCCGTTAGGGGTTAAATGTTGGTAAGGATCCAGAATATTGCGCTTGTACTTAGGAAAACGACCTTATGACACAAGATAGTTACTGCAACAACCCGAGTACTAAACTGTATGTATATAATAGCCAAGGGACGCAGAGAGAGAGAGAGAGAGAGAGAGAGAGAGAGAGAGAGAGAGAGAGAGAGAGCAAGGTAGTGAAAGGAAGACTTCTTGCATAACATTAAGCTAATGTATCGTAAGACAGTCTCATTGTGGCTCACAGGGTTGCAGGAATATGTTAATTACATTTTGTGTTGCATATTTGGTTAGGAAACATATCATTATTACGTAAACATTAGTATGTGACGAAGAAATAAAATGTAAGATGACAATATAATAGAGTAACACTGCGTTATCATTACGTTTCGGAGTATGTCTCGAATACTTTTAATAGGTTTTCGTCTAGTGGAAGTCACCGTGTTTTTTTCAGAGATGCTTTCATATAATGGAATGGTACTCATTTAAACAATAATTAATTCTGTCTGTGGCATTAATTGTCCTTATGAGAGCCTGAAAAGTTAAAAAATTCGGATTATGATCAATATTTTGGTTATGTTAGTGGAGTGTGTTGTGATTTGTGGTCTGTGATTCACATCGCCTCTTGGCAGGAAAACAGAAGCAGTAAACCGACAACGAATAAATATTTAAATTATGGATAGAAAGATAGTTAGATAGAAAACAGCCACAAATTTATCTTTATTGCATTGTACTGCGCATCCAACGAACCTCATCAACTCAGAGAATATAATGCAGCAGATAATTATACAGAAACACAAAAATACAGAAGCACGCAAGTTGCGCCATTCCAGTGTTCCGTTTCGCTTGCGTCTTCGTGAACAGCCAGAAGAAGAAGAAGAAGAAGAAGAAGAAGAAGAAGAAGAAGAAGAAGGAGAAGAAAAAAAAAAGAAGAAAAGAAGAAGAAGAAGAGGAAGAAGAGTCAGTGTTGAGGCGGGCAGAGGTGCAGGTGTTACAGTGATCACAACACTGTACGCCCAGCAGCTGCACCGTGGCCTCCACACCAGTTACGTCTAGTGTTGTATTAACATGTGTTGGCAGGGGATTATTTAAAGTTCGACAGTCACATCGCAACAAAATTGAGTGCACGTACAAATGCAGGTAGTACAGTATTATATCCAATGTGTCTCGCTTTCCGGATATTCGCTGCATGTGTATGACACAAGCTCATCCTGGGCTTGTATGTGGCGAGCGAATATTGTGACACACGTCAGGCTGTAACGAGCGTAAATAGTAATGTGGATTTATATATATATATATATATATATATATATATATATATATATATATATATATATATATATATATATATATATATATATATATATATATATATATATATAATACACACACACACACATTAAGTGTAATGAAGCCGCCGACGTTATGAATTACATTTTCAGACCAGACAGTGATTTAAAAAAAAAAGAAATAAGTAAATAAATAAACAAATAACAAAATAAGTAAAGATGTAAATAAGTAAAAAGAAATAAAAAGCAGACTCCATACTCCGAACAAATTTTCGGACTTTGTGAAAGTGAAAATTGGAGATTCATTCATCAGAAAAGTATCACCAGTAAATCTGAGTTCATTCAAATATTCTCCATTGATCCTGAATTCCGGTGTCTTCCATTCTAAGTTCTTAAAACTTCCTCTAATGCCGCAGTTTAAAGGAAATCGTGTCGTCTTGTCTGAAACATTCCTTAATTTGAATTTTCTCGCTAACCATTACGCAATTTGTGTTATACGTACATAATGTGCCATAATTTCGCTTAATGTTGGAAGTACTTTCCGTGTAGGTGTCTTTCAATACTTCTACCAATATTTCCTTTACACCATGTTCCTCGCTTTAAACTCTAAGATTTTTACTGAGTCACAGGCTTTCCCAGTCTACGATAGTCATGCATTTCTTATATTTTTCCACCGTCTGATCAATGATACGGATGCACGTAGGTAGTAATTTGTTAAAAAGAAAAAGAAGACGAAGAAGAAGAGAGAGAGAAAAAAAAAAAAACCCAGAATCTTGTTTCCTCTTGCAGCAGAGAAGTAAATGTTAGAGATATCACCTTCACATTTAATCATCATGGCTTCTCATCTCAGTTTGTGCTCGACATGACCCGCAGTCACACTCAGTTAATATGAGCGGAACACACGCAATCAATTTCAATGGTGCGAATAAAATAATGTTGATGGTAAGAGCTGTTTTTGAAAGTTGTGGGATTGCTCCAGATGTCTCCCAGAGCAAAACAACAACTAATTTTTCCCCTAGAGTTTTTTGAAAATGTCTGGCGTGTAATTTAAAGTTTTTAAGTGTAGTCTGGAAAACCGTCCGTGAGTGCAAGGATCAAAGAAAATGTTGGAGTAGTTGTGTAATCCGGCGAATAAAAAGACATATAACAGATTAATTGAATTGAAATAGACTAAACTCAAAATCAACCCATTTCTGTGTACATTGCCTCCACCACTACTATCATCGTCATCATCATCATCATTATCATCATCAGCACCAACAGGAGCAGCAGCATCGAAATAACAGTTGAAATAAGAGTGCAAGGGAAGGGGAAAAGAGCAAAGCGATGTAGGGCGGCAGGCGCCTTAACGTCAGGTTAGAGAGTGTACTGTGACCCGCAGGAATCGGGCAGACCCGGTGCATCCACACACCAGCCAAGGCCACACTCAGGGGCAGCAGCAGCACATGTTCTCTGCCGCTCCGGTGTGAGCTGATTGGGTTTACATTTAACGACAATGAAATAAATAAATTAATATATATATATATATATATATATATATATATATATATATATATATATATATATATATATATATATATATATATATATATATATATATATATATATATATATATATATATATATATATATATATATATATATATATATATATATATATATATATATATATATAGATAGATAGATAGATAGATAGATAGATAGATAGATAGATAGACAGATAGATAGATAGATAGATAGACAGATAGATAGATTGAAAATACATAAATAGACTGAAGTCGTCTTGTTCTGTCACATTTCCGCAGTCACGTGTTTTTGCACATAAACTCAGTACGACCTAATTCATACTTTTCTTCCTGTTCATCAGCTGGTTATTTAGTGGTCGTCAATCTGTTCAAGTTCATAAAGAGTCATGGATGATTTGCAGCAGCTTTAAATTCTATCATTAACTTATTTATTTATTTACAAAAAGTTCTAATTCAGAAATCAGTTTACTATTACTCCTTTTCCATTCTCTTCGTGGTCACTGTCACCTTGTTCTGCCTGTGGAAGACGGCTGTGTAAGCCTGAAGGGGATTCTACATAGGAACTTCATCCAACACCAAAGCCCCTCAGAGAGGCTTACGGTGGAGTCTCCTGTCAGGGCCTGCCGGGACACACATTGCAAGGCCAGAGTAATGACATTCTCTAAAGTCAATTTCATCACTGGTTTGACAGCTCCATGAACCTAAAACACCGCCGCCACCACGAGGCTCCTCGCCCGTTGTGAGGAGGCAAAAGAAAACTTGCAGAAAGAGAGCCGACTGTTTTTCAGCAGAAATGGCGTACTTATTTCCCCCATTATACTTGTGGGTACATTTTCCACCACTTCAATCTTTAACAAAATTTTGCCTTCTTACCAAGAACCTCCACTCGTGCCGCTAGCAACACTGGCGCTGGTGTGAAGGGCTCCGCACGTTGGCTTTCATTTCTGGCCAAAATGGTGCGGGACAAAACTGTTATCGTCACCACAGCCACATGAAGTTATGTCACCAGGAAGTCAAACCATTGGCGGAGGAAAAGTGTGTGTCTATTGCACAGATGCTATTCACATACATTTCATCATACACAGTCTCCAGTTTCGCTCCACCCTGAGACATGAAGTACACAGTAAGCAGCCCTTCACATAATGGCACCGCAGGAAAAAAAAATGAGAAGAGCATAATTCTGGTGAAGTATTACGGGGGTGACAGATAAACACAGGCGTCATGAAAACAGGGTGTAATTGTTAATGGTGTGATGGAACGCAGCGGTGACAGCTTATGGCATTGCGCGCCGTTGAATGTGTCGCTGCTGCCGTGAGTGAGGTTGGAGGGGCGGGCGCAGGGGATGTAGGGGTGGGGGATACTGGAGAGTCTGAGTTATAGATTACCAAATATCCTTTAGGGGTTGTTAGAGTACGAATGGAACGGTGGTGTATAGGAAGGAGCTGCTGGGATGTGCAGGGAATGAGTGATTTCAAATTATGATTTGGTACGGTGTGTGGAGTATATGTTAAAAGAAGATTGAATAAATTTATGGATAAAGATAATAGGTTGAAATAAGTAAGTTTCATGCAGGGACTGCCTTGTGTAGGCCTGATAGCTTTCCTTATGTTTTTATAAGTGGGCAGGGAGATGACCATCACAGCATGAAGAGCTAAGGATGAAAAAAAGGAATTTAACATCTCGCCTGCAACCTGTAATGACCTAAGATGGCGATAATAATTTCATGAAATCACACACACACACACACACACACACACACATACATATCGCCTCAAACCAGAGCGTTCCCTGTATCACCTGTATCACCTCAAAAACTAAGGCGTACTAACCACAACACACTCAGCACATTGAAATAAGGAGCAATGATTTAGAGGCTCAAGTAAATCTAAGCTTCAGGAGAAAGGTATCGTACCAGGAATGGAGCACGGAACCCGAGCATGAAAGCCCAGCATGTTACTGATCAAGCAGTAGGTGCACTTCATGCTCCAGTGGGATTGTGGGGCTTCTATGCTTGGGTCATTACACACACACACACACACACACACACACATACACACATAGAGAAGATACTTGCTAATTAACCAGTAACGTCGTTGCCAGTCACTTGGGAGGCGGAAAGTTTACTAGCTCCTCAGGTCGTAGGGTCTTCAGTGTTGAGCGAGTACTTACTCTTTCTAGTCAGTAAGGTTCCTGCCTTACTGACAGAGCGGACTGCAAGAGCTCTGGTTTTTCTGCAGGAAGGTAATATCACGTGATGACGAGACGTTATCCTTATGAGGGTGGATAAATGACACACACACACACACACACACACACACACACACACACACACACACACACACACACACACACACAGGCTACCCTGTCGAGTAAAAAAAAAACGACACAATAATATTTCCTTTTTTTCTTGTTTATAATAAGGAAGTGACGCATCCAAAAAGTTAAGTGTTCTTCCTTCTCCACCTAATCAGGAACAGTGGGAGGTGCACATGCAAGTCTTCCATTGGCTGAGCAGTGGCCAATTGCATTGCAGGAAAGGCCGTGCCGCCGGACCATTATCGGGATAACACTGTTGGATCAATGCCGGCGGCCGACTTGCGCCTGATAGTGAGGGTAATTATATAAGTCAACGGTGACCCGATGTCGCCCGCTGCTGTCATTCCCGCCCGCCAGCCAATAGGAGCTCTGCTCACAGTAAACATGCTGATTGGATACAGAATATATATATATATATATATATATATATATATATATATATATATATATATATATATATATATATATATATATATATATATATATATATATATATATATATATATATATATATATATATATATATATATATATATATATATATATATATATATATATATATATATATATATATATATATATATATATATATATATATATATAATGTGTGTGTGTGTGTTTTAGCCAACCCTATTTTCTTTTCCTCCTTTTGTGGAGTTAATTAATTACCAGAGGAGAAATTTATAAACCTTTTATATAAATGAGCACAAGTCTCAGCAAATGAAACCATCTTGCATTGTCAACTGAAAACAAACTTCATTATAGCAACAGAAAAGTGCATTTAAGCTGGAATAAGAGTCGCTCAATGGACTCCCTGAGGTGTGTATGTGAGGAAAATCACTCGCATCGCAAGATTTGCACTGTTATGCTACAGTCATGGAGACACTTGTATGTCCTTCAGTAAGCACAAGTGATCGTGATAGGGACACGGGAGTCAAATCTGATGTAAATAACTATACATCATCACTGGCAACTTAATTATCCTGTAGGCGCGTGTCCCGAGAAAGAAGAGAGAGAGAGAGAGAGAGAGAGAGAGAGAGAGAGAGAGAGAGAGAGAGAGAGAGAGAGAGAGAGAGAGAAAAGAAAGTCATAATGCTTAGTACACTGTATGTATATATCTATATGACAACGAGAACCATCTTCAGCTAGTACATGTTGGTAGTAGTAGTAGTAGTAGTAGTAGTAGCAGTAGTAGTAGTAGTAGCAACAACTACAAAAATACTAATGTTTACGGCTACCACAACAACAACAACAACAACAACAACAACAACAACAACAAGACGAAGAAAAAGAAGGAGATGAAGGAGAAGAAGAAAAGAAGAAAACTCGATGATAACAATGGAGTCCGAGAGAGAGAGAGAGAGAGAGAGAGAGAGAGAGAGAGAGAGAGAGAGAGAGAGAGAGAGAGAGAGAGAGAGAGAGAAAGAGAATAATGATGGTATAAGGTCCTATCTCTCTCTCTCTCTCTCTCTCTCTCTCTCTCTCTCTCTCTCTCTCTCTCTCTCTCTCTCTCTCTGCTACACATGGACGAAGGCAGGGCGGCGATACAAGCTAGCAGGTAATCACAGCCTCAGTATCAGAGCTTCATGAGCAGATCGGTTTACGAGGACAGGACATGTGATCAGGGAATCGTCGTTTCAACACTTTCCCTTTGGGCCAGCAAGGGAGAGAAGGAGAAGCAAGGGAGGGACGAGTGTATTATTAATTTGCTGTTGGGATATGCATGGGTACTTTGAGATGTAATGATGGTGATGATGATGATGATGATGATGATGATGATGATGATGATGATGATGATGAAGATGATGATGATGATAATAATTGTAACAATAATCACAGTTTATTAGTCTAATTCTTTCCTCTTACCTCTTCTACGACAGCAAGTCAAAGACAAGACAAGGAACCTTTCATTTGTTCATCTTATCTATATATTCTTGTATGATATTGTGTGATATTGGTGAACATTTGAAAAAAAAAACACCAGGCAAAAAAGAAATTAAGTATCCATTAACGACTCGAAGAAAATAAATAAAACATGAATAAAACATAAATAAACGTACGTAAAACCAAAGAAAGTAATTTCCTGAGCGGTAGCGATGGTGACTGTGGTGGCGGTACCGGTGGTGGTGGTGCCGTCGAAGCGCTGTAGTAACAAGAGATCCGGAATGCAAATCAAGTTAATTGAGTTACGTGCGGTGCAGAGGAATTCAACATAGGGTGCGTGGAATAAAACTGGAGTCGTGCACGGAGAGGAAAATCAAGTCTTAGACGAATGAAATGATTAAAGAAATGAATAAATAAATAAATAAATATCTCCCTCACTAGACAAAGAAAACAAGGAGGAATCTCACGAATCTGAATCTGTTGGGAGGATTCTTGAAGGTTTTGACATTGTGAAGGTACGTACGTGATGAAATACGATACGCGTACTACATACATACAGTGCGCATTACTTAATGTGCAATACGATGTACGTACTTAGACGCATGTTCTTACATACATATGTATGTAATAATACTTGCACACGCATTACACAATACAGTGCACTTATATATTTACATACGTACTTCCAAACTCAACTCGCAATACGAGGTACGCACTTACAACAGCATGTACTTACATAAAAAAAAACTACTTACTTATTACTTATTACATAAAAAGAAAACAATACGATGTATGTACGTACATGGAAACTCAAGTACTTAAGTACAGATGCAATAAGCAATATAATGCACGTATCTGCCTACATACAGATGCACGTATTTACATAGACATAATAAGCAACATGATGCACGTCCTTAAAATTTGATACAGACAAACCATGAAGTCAGAATAATTGAAAATATACACACGTACTACTCGATACAAAAGTACTGCTACTGAAAAAGAGCAACAACAACCACGAGTGTTACTATGCATGCAGTACTTTCTAGGTACTTTAACCATTTCACTGCTATTTGACACGTTTCCTTGAGTTTTATTTATTTATTTATTTATTTTTTTATTGTTCTACAACTCCTGAGCATCACATCGGCTAAACAATGAATAATTTACTTTTTTCATTGCCTTTTCTTTCTTGTGGACGCTCTTAAAGATTTGATACATTGTCTTAGTGTTGTGAATTGTTCCATATCGCAGTGAAAGACTTAAATACATATAAATTCATAAGTCATGCATAGATCAATGAATGGTTGCAATAACACGATCACCTTTCACCAGAGCTCCGTTTACCTCTTTACTCTTGGGTTGATCCTGCGGAAGAGCATGTGGCGCTTTGAATAGTGAATCCACGTTATCTGTTTTCTATCTTCTCACTCGATAAGCCTCTATAAACATATTATGGCGATCAGTCTCCATGCGCCTGTCATTCCGTTCCCGTCGCGCTGCTGTGATTTGTACTGTGTTGCCTGCCTGTCGAGTATCACTGTATATCGAACACCTGACTCCCGGATGTCAGAGAAGAGAAACACCTCTGATCCATGCCGCGCCTCCTGCTGTGCTGTGCTATGCTCTCTCTGTCTTTGTATTCGTCTCTCTCTCTCTCTCTCTCTCTCTCTCTCTCTCTCTCTCTCTCTCTCTCTCTCTCTCTCTCTCTCTCTCTCTAAAAGATCACCCACCCAGCCACCCATCCAGCCACACACACACACACACACACACACACATGCGCCGTCAGCCGTCAGCCGTCCAGTGTCATAATTTTCCGGTCGTAAAATTGCAGTAAATAAACAAGCACACGAGGACACCTGGTTGTAGTTCCCGCCGCTGGTCACTGTGATTTCATAGAGATTTTCATATTTTTGCCTCGCGGACCCATCACCGGCCCCATCACTTCTGCACTCCCGGCCACTCATGAAATAGTTCTGGTAAATTTGGTTAAAATCTTGCTGTCCGTGCCGGTAAAAAGAAAAATAACATACATATAAACAAATACACACACACACACACACACACACACACACACACACACACACACACACCTGTTCTCCCTCCCACACACACATACATACTGACAAACAAACAAGCAAAAATGAATGCACCAGACTCATTCGCGTTTGTTGACATGACAGGCGTCACGCCCGCACTGTTTTTACTAATGATTCAGCTCCATAAAATTCACCGCTTGCCGCCGCACCTTTCATGGCAATATATTCTCGACATTAAAGAGCAAACAGGTCATATATATTATAAACAAGTCTGGATACTTTTTTGGACTGTCACCTGCCTATCGGGAACGTGTCGAGAGATTAATGAGTATATGATCAATTTATCCATATAATCTTCCTTCCCCCTTCCATAAAAGCCGTCAGGCATAGACATGGCAGTTCCTGGACGAAACTTACCTACCTGTTTCCACCTATCATCCTCCTCCGTAAATTTATTTCATCTTCTCTTAAAACTCCATATATAGTGATTCTACTCTTGCAACATGAGGTTTCTAAGTCTATTTCATTCATTTGCCATTCTATTTGAAAACCAATTCCTTTCTATCTCTTTATTATATATATATATATATATATATATATATATATATATATTATATATATATATATAATATATATATATATATATATATATATATATAATATATATATATATATATATATATATATATATATATATATATATATATATATATATATTATATATATATATATTATATTATATTATATTATTATTTTATTTATTTATTTATTTATTTATTTATTTATTTATTTTATTTATTTATTTATTTTTTTTTTTTTTTTTTGTCTCCTCTCAACTTCCAGTACAGGCGCGCCTCGGAACGTTTTCCGTATACGGAGCGACACGAAGTCCCAACATTCTTCCCCATGATATACGAAAAGGGTTGTCTAGGAGTAAAGTTTTCTTCACAGGTCCAGAAGTTTTCAAGAGAGCGTGTGTACCGTCATGCAGTACTCCGCTTAAGACACTACCGCTCATCTTATGGTACTGAGGTACTGGTGACTCCCCCGCCCCTCTCTCTCTCTCTCTCTCTCTCTCTCTCTCTCTCTCTCTCTCTCTCTCTCTCTCTCTCTCTCTCTCTCGCCCATGCAAGGAAAGATACATATTTTACCTCATACATTTCGGCACAAGGTAATCAGAAAGCACACAAGCAGCAGTGTTCCTTCCTCAGCAGTGCCTTCCCGTCCTTAACCTCGAGAAGTATAAATCTGGCGTCGGTACAGTGACTTACGGAGTCGGCAAAACTCCCAGCCAAGACAAATTCCCGGTAAGTTGGACGACAAAGGAATGGAAAAACACTCATGGGAGAAGAGAGCGGCTGCCATCTCACCTCGCCAACTTGGGAAAAGAACATTCGCTCGCTCTGAAGTTTGCGTGTGTGTGTGTGTGTGTGTGTGTGTGTGTGTGTGTGTGTGTGTGTGTGTGTGTGTGTGTGTCTAGTTATGAGCAGTTTCGTCCGCGGTGAATGTGCCACTTCAGCAATCTGTTGACTATGGTATTTAAGCTCTGATGTAGTACTGAAGAGAGAGTCGGATGGGGAAAACAGTGTTCAATGTAGCCACGTTCATGTTTGTTCCCTCTCTACCACACAGTAGACACACAAACACCATAGCTAGGCCCGCCCAGCAGCCATCACCACCACCATTAACAGGACGCTGCATCACGTATACTACTCTCCTAATACCATAAATTGAGCACAAGCAACCACCATCAACATGTACCACCATTACCACCGGCGCCACCATTACGCCCATCACGAACCCCCATCACGAGCCCCAACACGAGCCCAGTTCACCCATCTATCCCTTACGCACTCCTGCAGCTGTGTGTCCTACCGTCCTCCTCCATCGTTGCCTTTCTGGCTTGTTGACGAACCTTAAAAGATAAATTTGAAAAATAGCTCTCCGTCCCTTCATGCATATTCAGTGTCATAATGCACAATTACACCAAGGCCTGCGTGGGGATGCACTGCGGACCGGGCGACGCACACACCTTGCCCAGACACATGGGAGACGGAAAGGCAAAGCTATCATAGCTGTCATGAGTACGAATGGATGGGTAACGTGAATGAATAAAATCCATACGAAGGAAGAAAAAACATCGATGACATGGACACATAGAACCAAACCCGTAGGGGACAGAAAGACAAGGGTGTTATAGCTGTCATAGGTACAAGTGGGTAGGACTGGATAGCGTGTACTCGTATGAATGAAAGCTATACGAAGAAGGAAAAAAAAAAATATCGAGGACGTGGAGAGATGAGAACCAGACACGTGGGGAACAGAAAAGCAAGGTTGACATAGGTGTTACAAATACGAATGGATGGAAATGAATGTCGTGCATGAATGAAACCTATCCCAGAAGAAAAAATATGTCGAGAAAGAGGATAGATGAGAACGAAGACGCTGACATGAGAAGTGGAAGACGCAGGTGGAGGAAAACGGTAGGTCTTGTGGCCGTTCAAGACTAGAATTCATTAACAGTTGGATTATGGAAGGCGACTGAGAGAATTAAGCGAAGGAGGTCGGTTGCAGAATGGGAAATGGGAATGGGAAGGGTTAGAATCATCTGGGGAATACGATGGTGGCGCCACGTGAAGCAGGAGATGGAAAGGATAAACAATAAGGAGAAAGCGAGGTAAGAAGACGTGTTATTGGAGGGGATGGAGGGATAATCTCTTATATAACTGCTGCCACCTCACTTGGTCCCATTTGCACCCCATCTATCCACTCATCCACTTATCCTCACCTCTCTATCTATCCAGTTATCTTCCACTACCACCTCTCTCTCTTTCTTTTCTGATCGTCACTCGGTTTAAGATCCAATTACCATTTTTCACAGAATTCTCTTTCTTCCCTCTCTCTCTATTTGCATTTTCTCTCTCTCTCTCTCTCTCTCTCTCTCTCTCTCTCTCTCTCTCTCTCTCTCTCTATGTATATCGTAACCATTCTCCTCTTCTCTTCCCCTCTCTTAGCTTTTCTCCTTATTCTGCCTCGCCTCAGATCCAATTAACGGGTTTTCACCAGTAAACATTTGCTTCTCTCATTAGCTTTCTCTTTCCCCCTTCCTTCTGACCGGTCCTTCACCGAGGGCTCACTGTTTCCGGTTATAACGTTCAAACTTGAAAAAGGAACACAAAAATTTGGTCGTCGGTCCTTAACTTTTCCAGCGTCTGGTCTGATACGTACATAAGAAAACATCTGTAGCACATAAGGAGGTTTGTCCAGAAGCTCGAGGCGGACTGAGTGTTGATGTTTTTTTCAGTTTCTTTTTTTTCATTCTTTTCCGTCGTATTTTTCTTTTTCACTTTCTTGTTTTCTCCGTGTCGCTACTAAAAGTTTTTCCAAGAGGTCTCGGTTTATCTAAATTCTAATCGTCTCCCGGGAGAGTGAATCGTGCGTACCCTTGAAGGACCTGGAAGGCCAGCGCCATCATGAATCTATACTCGTACTGCAACATGGCAACATTTTTTCTTTCTTGTTTTTTTCATTATGAGATGAAAAGTAAAAAAAAAAAAATACTACTACTACTCTCTCTCTCTCTCTCTCTCTCTCTCTCTCTCTCTCTCTCTCTCTCTCTCTCTCTCTCTCTCTCATCCGTCATTTCCATCAGACAGTCAGCCAATCAGTTTCCCGGCTTGATCGTGTTTCCCGGCACACACACTCATTCACCAGCGTCTCTCGTGCAGGTGTCTCATGGAGCAGCCACAGCCAGGAGGGACAGCGTTCCCGCCTACTCCTGGCAGCCATGGCGTCATATCGAGGTCAGTGAACTCCTCAAGAGGTTTTTTTTTTCCCCAGGCTTAAAGGTCCCTTGGTC
>NC_087152.1:10657500-10662500 GCF_035594125.1 Scylla paramamosain
TGTGAAGATATGCATGTAGGAATGCCACTATATGTGAATGTGTGTGTGTGTGTGTGTGTGTGTGTGTGTGTGTGTGTGTGTGTGTGTGTGTGTGTGTGTGTGTGTGTGTGTGTGTGTGTGTGTGTGTGTGTGTGTGTGTGTATTGGGAATTGTGTGGGAAGCAGTGGAGAGCGAGTGTGAGGGCTTGCGAATAAATGTGAGTAGCATGTGTTGGGGGGTGAGGTCTGTGATGCACTGGTAGACAGGAGAAATGGAAGGGTGAGCCGAGGTTGTAGTACTCTGTATATGAATGTGTGTGTGTGTGTGTGTGTGTGTGTGTGTGTGTGTGTGTGTGTGTGTGAGAGAGAGAGAGAGAGAGAGAGAGAGAGAGAAGGGGGAGGGGGGAGGAAGCGGCAAGCGTACTGAAAGGGAGAGAGCATCGTTGGGCGTGATGGGGCCGTTGAGGATAGTTTTGTGTGTTCGAGTGTATGGGTGCATGAGGCTATGAGGCACGGTAATAGAGGTGGAAATGTGCAGTGCCGAGCTTGAGTGCCAAACTATGGTAGTGAGCGTCGGGGATGTGGCAGCGAAGCCTTGTCGGGCGCACATGCAGTTTTTTATTTATTGATTTTGTCTAAACACTCTCTTTTAATGGTGGATTCTTATGGTACTGCTTTGCATCGGTTTATGCTTATAGTTTACCATGAGCCTTGAAAATTTTTTTCTCTCTCTCTCTCTCTCTCTCTCTCTCTCTCTCTCTCTCTCTCTCTCTCTCTCTCTCTCTCTCTCTCTCTCTCTCTCTCTCTCTCTTTCACTATTAACCTCCACGATGCTGACGACGCACACAGCTGCCTCTCTCTCGCGACTCCATGACTTTTAGATGAGAGACTTGAGAGGTTCATGAGAAAGCTAGTGCCGGCAAAAAGCCTTCCGCCGACCACTCGGCCATTAGAAGCAAAGATCGATGGTGCGTTGAAAATGCAAATTGATCCATTCAGAAACTCCGACCATTATTCCCCGACGAGGAAAGTGTTATGGCTACTGGTACCATTGCGAGGCGAGTCCTCGTCACGCCACGGGGACTCAGCTTGTTCCTGCACTAAGACACCATTTGAGAGTCACCTCACGCCCTCCCTCTCTTGACCTATTCTCACCTACCACACTCTCGACGGACAGGTGGGTGTGAGGGCGTGGGTCAACCAGCTCGCCTGGCTTCATTGCAAATTCGTTCACTTAGTCTGATCGAGAGCTCATTTTCAATATTTCTTTATTTTCTACAAGTCGAGTTAATAAACTGCACGTGCACAGGCTGCCAATGGAATCTTTGCTGTTGCTTTCAACCTCGGAACGTGTCCAGGTCTGATGGATGACCTTCTCATTTAGCGTTGAAGGGGGAAAAAGCTCAGGTTAGGAACACATCTGTATGGGTTCTGGAGTAAGAAATAACTGGTCTAGTGGCGGCTGGCAGCAGCGTGGAGACTCAGGAGAGAGGGAGGCAGTGCTCCAGGCGCTCAGTGTGCCCCGCGCCGTGTAGTGTTTCACGTTGCGTGCGTTCCGTAGAGCCGTCTTGCTGTCAGAGACCAACTCACGCAAAGCAGCGTCGGGGTTACTTTTAGTTGACTAGATAAAAAGGCACCACTTCATCAGACAAACCCGATGAAAAGTACTGTGACGTCAAGTGAATAGCACAACTGGTGAATGTTGATGTAACTATGATGAAATACGAGTACAAGCAACAGTCCACAGATTAGAAAAAAATACCATACTCGCATTACCAGATTTCAGCGGCACGTGCCAACAGTTCGCTCCCCCACTTACTCGCTCGCTCGGAAGCAGTTATTGTGATATGAGGGTGAGGAAGTGAGCAGCAGTCCACGCATTGCTCAGATCCTCGCCGTCTGCATTCCTAGGTGCGGTTGATACGTATCCTGGAGTGCGGCAGCCGTCACAGGAGGGCACAGCATCCACAGGACATCGGAGGAGTGCCGCGTCCAGCCCTCGTGTCTGTACCGGTCTCAAAGTTGGTCAGTGTCTCGATGGTCACCTGAAAATTACAGCCATCTGGAAAAGCGCCCAGATTGCCCTAATGGTCCAAACGTCATTGTGACGCTTTGAAGTTCTGGGATTACCCGTGATTTCCTGAGCGACCTAAATTATCCGCCCATTCCCTCGTCGATCAGCGTCACCAGCTCAGCGAGGCGGCGCGGCGGGTCGTCATGAGGCGCCTGCTGATGGTGGTGGCGGCGATGCTGGCGGGCTCGGCCACCTGTCTGGGCATTAAGAGAAGTGAGTGCTGTGAGGGCGAAGGTCATCGCTCTTTGCTTTGTTATGTTTGTTGAGCGCGGTGTTGTCATTGAATTATTACTGCTACTGCTATTGTTGCTGCTGCTGCTGCTGCTACTGCTGCTACTTTCTCCTCTACCACCACTACCACCGCCTACAACTACTACTACTACTTCTACTCGCTACTGCTATGGAGTAATATTTCCTTAAAGTTGTTGTTGTTGTTGTTGTTGTTTTTGTTGTTGTTGGTAAGGTGAGAAGGAAATACGCTCTCCACATGTGAAGCAAACACGAGGCACTCAGGAGAATGCCAGTGAGGGCGAGAAATGAACTGAATAAAGTATCTCATCATAACATAACATTAATTTCTTTCAGGAGAGTTTGCAGGCAGTCGCTATTCAGGTGTGAACGTATCGTGCTATAACTACTAAATTTACGTCGCAATCAACAATCACCTTAATGAAGCTCCGTTTGTGTATATTAATTTTTGAAACATAAATTTTCTTACTATTTTGCAGGAATAGCCTAATACTCCTTTGTCCACGTAATTGATCAATTAAAAATGCATAATGGATGATAATGAAATGCAGAATGTGTATTGTGTGTCGCTCCTCGGCGGCAGCTGGCTCCGGCGATAACCAGCTGACAACAACATTCGGGAGGGGCGAGCCGCGGCAGCCTCCTCATGCCTCACTTGTTTGGACGCAGCCACCCCGAGATTAACTTTTCTTTTCCTTTGGTACTTAAATTATTAAACTCAAACTTTCAACTTTACTGTTTCCTCACGTTTCCCTGCGAACTCAGAGCTCGTGCTGCTGGCGCCCTGACACGCTGCGGGCCCTGAGGGCGAGCCTGCATTTATGGCTGCAGCCTCGCAGGTGGGGCGGGAACTGCTCTCCTCCCGTTAAGCTGAGACAGGAATATACAGATGGATGGAAGGGTGGACAGTGAGGGAATTGTTTCATTGCTAAAAGCTGATAAAATGGATGTATACAAATAAACTTAAAATGTAAACGCGGTTCATGCAGTCCACAATAAAAGTACTCGTGTATATCTAATGCCAGAAATAAAGGCTGAATTTGTACCTGTGGTGTTGTGCATTATTTGGGCCAGTGGAGGAGCGGCGCCCAGGCCGAAGTGGCCTCCGGGAAGAGCCGTGAAATATATAATAGGAAAATATGTAAAAAGGGCAGTGGCGGCAGAGTTCCCTGCGTCACATTCTATGCCGCTTTCTGGGCCACAACTTTTATCTCCCTCACCTCCGCGCTGCTACACCACTTTCATCTATTTACTCTCTCTCTCTCTCTCTCTCTCTCTCTCTCTCTCTCTCTCTCTCTCTCTCTCTCTCTCTCTCTCTCTCTCTCTCTCTCTCTCTCTCTCTCTCACATCTCTTTTTTTCGCAGCAACTCCACAATTTGTGTGAAGTTAATGCACATGCAAGTAAGTACAACATTTACCTCAGTGAACACCAGCAGCAGTAGAGTCTCGAGCCCTGAGCCCCACGCACCCCTCCACTCCTACACTCCTCCACTCCTGCACTCCCTCCTCTCCTGCGTCAGGCGAGCAAGCAAGACACACTCCC
Organism: Scylla paramamosain; assembly: GCF_035594125.1. Taxonomy (NCBI): domain Eukaryota; kingdom Metazoa; phylum Arthropoda; class Malacostraca; order Decapoda; family Portunidae; genus Scylla; species Scylla paramamosain. The sequence goes on from NC_087152.1 coordinate 10,661,345, forward strand.
AGCTCCTCCCTCATCACCCCTGCCCATTAAACCCCTCTCCCTTCCTCCAAACAAAGTAAAGTATTCCCAGCCTTCCATCCCGCAGCAGGAAGGCCGTAGACTCCCTTGTCAAGCAAAACAAGCCGTCCTTTCTTTCCCAGCGTGCATTCCCAGATTCCTTTTCCTCAGAGTATAGCTTCCACCACCTCCTCCTTTTCCCTCTCCGGCAAGCCATTTCTGCATTTCCCTCTATCCCTTTGCTCCTTGCCACGCCCAGCATTATCTCAGGAGCCTCATCTCCCGTTCTCTCCTCAGGTTCACTCTCCTCTTAACTGGTTTTCTTTCCTCCTCGCCCTCCTCCTTGCTGTCCTCGTTATCTTTGGACCAGCTACGTATCTCCTCCTCCTCCTCCTCCTTCCCGTTCTTCTCCGCCTCTCTTGTCCTCCCATAAAGTCTCAGTCTCTCTCTCTCTCTCTCTCTCTCTCTCTCTCTCTCTCTCTCTCTCTCTCTCTCTCTCTCTCTCTCTCTCTCTCTCTCTCTCTCTCTCTCTCTCCATTTTCTTGGTCTCGCATTTCTTTCTCTTTTTCCTCGAGCTTAGCAGTTTTACGAGCTGAGAGACATCGACAACACTCTGAGCTACTTTCTCTTCCCCAATTAAGAGAAAGAAAAGAGGAGAAAGCAATACCGTACATAGACACATATCGGGGTGGTATTGGTGCAATGTTTCTAAGGCGTTTGAATAAGGCGGAGGGAGAGAGAGAGAGAGAGAGAGAGAGAGAGAGAGAGAGAGAGAGAGAGAGAGAGAGAGAGAGAGAGAGAGAGAGAGAGAGAGAGAGAGAGAGAGAGAGAGAGAGAGAGAGAGAGAGAGAGAGAGAGAGAGAGAGAGAGAGAGACTGGGTGATTGATTAAAAGATAGCAACTCTCTTGGAGATGCACTCTCAAGGTTTATATGACTCAGGATTAAAATAGAAAAGAAAAGACAGAAAGACAGAGACGGGAAGGCTAAAGCGCGTCCACCCACTCGCCCACACACACAGACACACACACACACACACACACACAGACTGAAGAGAGTAAAGAAAAATGAAACATGAGATAAAAGTTTCAAGACCTACTAGCAACAGGATTATCCCATTAAGGCCCTCACCTGCTCGCCACGCTGAGTGTTTCACTACCA